>NW_013544016.1:0-32661 GCF_000499545.2 Eimeria tenella
AAGGCAAGTACGGCATACGTGGCTGACAAATCTGTCAACAAGGTACTAAAAGCTTTTCAACTGCTCATTCGGGGACGCGATTTCTGCACCTAGCACAATGCATGTATGTGGATGGAGCTGAGAGTACACAGGTACTGAACAACAAGTTGTGCAAGCATGCATACGGCAACAAGGTTTACAATACGTAGGTATCCTGTAACCCCAGATATATATGTACTTTGCGGAAAGCTGCAGGACAAGTTCGCTGGGCTGAAACACGGCGAGGGAATCGGTCCGGCTAACCAGGTCTCAATGGCATGTTGAACAGAACGTCAGAGTTGTTAATAGCAGATGCTCTGCCTCTTCATCAGTGGGGCTGAACTCTGGTCTTCTCCAATGCTTGTGCCAGTTTTCCTGTAGCCATCAGCATGCCACAGCAAGCCCACAGTTTACATCTTGAGGTTTTCCACGCGCGTTTGCTAAGCCTCCCGCATACGCTATCTCTAAAAGGACTGACATCTTTGGCACGATTGGACGCTTTTGATGAAGGTCTTCGGTGCTGTCGTTATGAATTGTGACTGTCCCGGTTCCTACTTTTACGGTGTCTGTCGTGGACTAAACTGGCACGCGCCTTCCACAATTAGCTTGCAGCTGTCTACACATCGTACCGCAGTGTTGCAGTGCGCATTCTATTTTGCGCACAATACATTTTCACAAGCAGTTATATCATATCTCTGTATGATTGGTTAATGCATGCATTTGGCTTGGATGCACTTAATCATGTACTGTACTGCTGAATATATGTATTGCAGTGATGCATAGTACTTGTTGATACTTTAAAGGTTCTCTGCGATGTCATTTTTTCCGGCATTGCTGCAGTCTTACTTACTTTGCACTGATAGAGCAGCAAGGAAATTGCTGGGTATAAATGATGGCGACCAGGACTGACTAGCTGGTAATTACCTTATTAGGATTTATTTGGCTTTGACCGTCTGTTCAGCAAGCCCTGCGGCGCCACGCTTTGAGGGCTATGGTAAACAGACCACGGGAGCCTTATATATCTCGAGATGCATCTAGGCGCGTTCTCTTGATGCATGTCCTTCCCGATCTCATGGCGTCGTATTGAGTAGCGTGAACAAGGGGCCCTTGTAATTAAACGTGTTGAGGGCCTGAGCGCGGCACAACGCCGAAGGGTGTGCTCTGATGACAGCCCGCCAACATTTTTGCGAGATGTTAATTCGGTGTAGTTGGCGGCAGCAGCGGGACTGAGGAGGCCGCAAAAAAGCACCAAAACGCGCAGTGTACAATGCGTGTTACGCCCGAGGCTGGGTATCACTGCAGCAGCTGATAATGGAGCGATTCGAATTGTGCGTCCAAGAGAACTTGCACGTGTAGAGAAAACTGAGCTCGTCCCGTGTTATGTTTCACTTTGGTTATGAGTGGTGGGCCGTCCGGTCACCTGCATTGTCGATTCAGTAAGTTATGCAGTGCAGTGCAGAAGACAAATGGAGGAAGTCCAGAGACGCAAGATGATCTGCCAGAACTTGCCGGCTTTGTTTTCGCTTTGAAGGAAGTATGTATTGTGCTGTTGGACGGCTTGGAGCATACATCTTCCAAAAAGATCATTGCCTGGATGGTTTGTTGCACCGAGGGTTTCCTGCCGCACTGGCGCCGTATACCGGCTTTCATCATCGTCTGGTCTCCACAGACTAAAACGCTGGCACGTAGGCGTCACCCATTATGCAGGCACGATGCTTGATAACGAGAACCGAGTGCGCTGACATGTGGATTTCAAGAAAAGTGGTGGAACGGCGTGCCTGGTTTGTGGATTGTACCGTCAAAGCATGCCGGACGTTGACAAAGTAAAAACGTTAAGTGCGTTGAAACCTGTCGCCGCATGTCGTAACGTTTTCTCCTCTTGTCAGGATTGTAGAGTTAAACGTTTCCTGCGCAAATTTAGCTTCATGTTGATGGGCACCTTCATTTGCGATACGGGTAGAGGTAGAAGCAGTGCAGAACTGCGAATTCATGAGTTTACGTGAAACTTGGTTCATGCTAGCTGGCATTTAATGGCTTCTTGTGAACGTAACACATGTGTCACATTATAATAAAACGCTGACGCACACAATGTCGCAACCGTGGATCCTGAATCGATGAACGAAGTCTTTCAAATATCATGGGGCTTGTATTATTGGGGATCAGATGGTGCGTGTTTGTGCTAAGCGTTAGCTGGAAGGCGCAGATGGCACCACGTGGTACAGACTCAAGCTGAACACTGTGACCACTTTTAAATTAATTTCCCTAGCAAGAAAGAAGACAGCGCGTTTGGCTCCCTTGTCACTCAAGACTGCTCAGCCATATCATCAGCTACATCATGTGTTGTTTAGGCTACTCGATTCGCGCACGGCATCCGCAGCACGATTATCATACTCCTGGTTTTTTAACTAAATTGAAAAAATGTTGTAGGTTTTGAGCTCAGCAGTCAGCGTGAAAAGGATTTGCCGACTAACAGTATGCGCTGCCATTTACTTCTCCTGTTTGCCCAGTCTTTTTGTGCCATCCTATTTAAGTTTGGGGCAAAACAGAGAGCGGAAACCTGGCCCATACAACGCTGTAGGTCGGCAGTGTCTACAGCCTTCTTTGGTGCCACAGCAGGGGCAACTCGATCACAGTGCGCGGCAGTCGACCGTGATCTGAATTCGGGAGCATGCAAAAGCGGATAAGCAAACTCCGTTCCACAATGTGAGCGAATGCAAACAATCGGAAGATACTTGGAAAATATGCTGCTATGACTGCTCCACTGCAGCTAGCGGCAAATGGTAAGCGTTCCTACGTTTGATAACAACGTAGAGTCCTGCCTGATTGATAATCCATGTAAGCGAGCGCATAAGGGTCACGCTAAGTATATAACATATACGGCGTCCATTTTGCTGCCGCATTTTTCTCATCTAGAAATGCAGAAATAGTAAACCTCCACACGGTGGTCAGCATTCCGAGAGAAATAAGTTAGAGAGAGTCATCATCGGAATGCTGATCGGCTAGGGTAGATGCATCTTCACGGGATTTCGTTAAGGCGGGGCCTTAGTACAGAATCAGAGCCTCGTGCATAGAGACACTCCAGTGGCAACGGGTGTTAGAAGTTTAGCGGTTTTTCCCGTGAACCGGGTTGTTGCTGAAATACAACTATTATTCCGCAGCTGCTACGTACGGGCTTCATTGGCTAACTCTCAGCAGCATGATACGTTATGTCCTGTGGGACCGACGTAGGTAGCTATTCATAATAAGGCGGCCTTTTCGAACAGCTTAATCGGTACCTGAAGGAGATTCCACAGAAAAGTGCTAGGGTGGCTCGTGTGATGTACTTGCAGCAACAATTTTTGTGTCTGCCTTCATCATGAACCCATCACATGCCCATACAGACAAACTCGTCTGTTTCAGCTGGTTTTTTGATTGAGACAGCGCAAAGCGAGCCTCCTCGACTAACGCACTGTAAATATTGGAATTGCCCACGTTCGCG
This sequence comes from Eimeria tenella, assembly GCF_000499545.2. Classification (NCBI taxonomy): domain Eukaryota; phylum Apicomplexa; class Conoidasida; order Eucoccidiorida; family Eimeriidae; genus Eimeria; species Eimeria tenella. Next base: position 3,497 of record NW_013544016.1, read on the forward strand.
TGCTAGGTGTCCCTCTATGAGCGTACGCTATCTGTGAAAGGACTAGCATCTTTGGCACGATTGGCCGCTTTTGAAGGTCTTCGGTGCTGTGGTTATGAATTGTGACTGTCCCGGATCCCACTTTCACGGTGCTTGTCTTGAACTAAACTGGCATGCGCCTTCCACAATTAGCTAGCAGGTGCATTCATATCGTACTGCGGTGTTGCAGTGCGCATTCTAGTTTGTGCATAATACATCTTCACAAGAGACTCCATCATATATCTTTATGGTTGGCTGGATGCGCGCGTTTGGCTTGAACGCACTCCATGATGTACTGCAGTATTGCTTTGTATTTGTAATGCAGTGAGGCATAGTACTTATTGATACTTCAAAGGTTCTCTGCGATGTCATGTTTTTCGGCATTACTGCAGTCTTACATACTTTGCAATGATAGAGCAGCAAGGAAATTGCTGGGTATAAATGATGGAAACCAGGAATGACTGCCTGACAATTATCTTATTAGGATTTATTTGGCTTTTACCCTCTGTTGAGCAAGAACTGTGGCGCCACGCCTTGAGGGCTATGGTAAACAGACCACGGCGGCCTTATATATCTCGAAATGCATCTAGGCGCGTTCGCTTGATGCATTTCCTCCCCAATCTCATGGCGTCATACTCAGGTTGAATGTGAAGAAGCCAGCACTGCTGGCACTAGAAGTTGCTGTTGAAAGTGCTTGAGATATTTAGGGTCGTTGTGCTGTCGGTGGTCAGCGAATTCACATTTGGAAAATGTAGTGTGGGTACCTGAGCACCTGTCCTTCCCAAACAATGTGCATCTTTTGCGTCCGTCAACGTGCGAGAACGTGGCCGCTCAGGTCTAATCTGCACCACCCAACGAAGTTACCGGTGCGGAGGGGGATTTCAGTCGTATCTCGCGAGAGACCTAGGTTTTCTGCGTCTTCATGAATATTGCTGAATACGGCTGAAAGGCGAAAATCAGACCTCCCTTGTGCACATTGCTCGAAGACATCCTTCTATGAAAGCTCTTGCCTGTCTTGCCTCATAAGGATCTCACAGTCCCTTCCAACAATGAAACAAACGTAAATGGCTCTAGCTGGCAGAATAGGAATAGTCACGTATTGCACCGGCCTGAAGCGGAACGTTTGGCTCACGCTGTGTTTGCTTGCTCTGCTTGCTCCCGGGCCTTTGCCAAGCAGTTTAACCACAAAGGCGGTCTCACGAACATCAAGAAATGCGTGCCTCATTGAGCGCTAAAAGTGGCATGTGCACTGTGAGTGCCGGCTGAACACGGGCCACAGTTTAGCACGTAGTTTGTCTCAAATGACCCATCTTGTTCGGTACTTTGCAAATGTTGCTTCTCTGCTGGCCAGTGACTCGTGCACGCGCCGGTTGTTCATTCCTGCTGACAAATATTTGGCATTTCTGGATCAATTAAAGGGCGTTACGAGGACTTTGAATTATTCTGCAGCTGCAACAAAATTGGAGGCAACTGCCTTAACGCAATACGTGACACCCCGATAGCCGAACCAGCGAACCGTCGCATGCATCTGCATTTATGTGTTGAGCGGTCCTCTCAGGATAATCATATGCTTTAATTGGAGCCACAGTTCGCTTGTGTGCTTCTGTCGAAGCGCCTGCGCTGAACAACATCGTGAGGCGTACTGTCTATTGCGTTCTTCGGAAGACGTGGCTCAACGTCGCATTTGCAGACTGCAGTGCGTTGTTGTACAGAGACACGCCAAGCGCTTTTAGCGGTACGCCACGTCTGAAAGTTGACGTTTGCGCCGCGACAGTCTGAAGAATGATGATGGCTCCTGCTGAGAAATAGGCTGGCGAGGCACGGCGACCTCAAGCCGCTTTGTCGTAGCCCAGCTACCAAAAATATTTGGTTTCGCAATTGATTTGTGATTGCTGCATAAAAAGGCGCAGCGTTTGTTTTCGTTGGACTGGGTTTTTTGAAAATCTGTTTCTGGTATGCAGTTGCAAATGCTAAATTGGCCTTCGATTTTAGTGAAACCGCGCCGGTGTAGTGAAGAGTTTTGCTGCTGAGTGTCATATTTTGGCGACTGGTTAGCTCGAGAGTAGATCCAGACATACGCATCAGAGTCTGGATAAGATGTTTAAGCGATTTTGAAGATTGGCGATGCAAAATGATCTTTTGTTGATTCAAAACTTCATATGGGTCTCAGAAAGTACATCGCTTGCCAGGTTGTTCAGAAAACAAAAACGTTTCAGCTACTGCGATTGAGCGGCCCGTACTCTGCATTTCACGCGCCTGTTTCGATTTGAAGGAACACCAAAGCAATGGTTATGCCCACGAAGTGTGCAAACCTACACACCAGCTATCTTGAGTGCTCCACGAGTTCTCAGATGTCCACATAAACGCACATCAGCAGAGTCCCCTGCTGTCAAGACGCACGAGGAGTGTCCAAGATACAGCGGCGGCTGACAGTTATTAGGTTTCTTCTGGAAACGCTACGCCGATGAGCAATCGAATAGCCTTGTGCTTTGCAAATTGTTGCTTCACGCACGAGCGCAGCCAGCTTCTGAACAACAAGCTGTAGAAGCGTGCATACTGGAGGGTTCACAATACGTTGGCATCCTGTAACCCGAGAAAAATGTGTACTTTGCGGAGAGCTGCAGGACAAGTTTACTGAGGTGAAGCATGATGAAGGAATCGGTCCAACGACACACGGCTAAACAGGTCTCATGGCATGTTGAGCAGAGCGTAAGAGCTTCTAATAGCAGCTGCTCTGCCCCTCCTTGATTGGGGTTGAGCGTGGATCTCGCTCGAGGAGCGCACAAGTGCAGTCGCGTTGAATGCTTTTCTCGCCATGAACTACACATGATAGCTTCGAACGTAAAGCATCAAAATTCCTGCGGGCCACGAAGAAATGCTGCCAATCTACAGAGGTTGGGCGTGTGTAGACGCTTGCTCACATAGTCGTGACTTAGGGAGGTCCAGTGTACTTCACGAAAGACAGGGCATGTGTGCTGTCTGCACAGACTGCGTTGGCAGAGCTGGAGCATGCGTCGGAGGCAGTGCTGAGGTTGGAGGTGAAGAAGCCAGCACTTCTGGCGCTAGAAGTTGCTGTTGAAAGTGCTTGAGGTATCTGGGGTCGATGTGCTGTCGGTGGTCAGCGAATTCACATTTGGAAAATGTAGTGTGGGTACCTGAGCACCTGTCCTTCCCAAACAATGTGCATCTTTTGCGTCCGTCAACGTGCGAGAACGTGGCCGCTCAGGTCTAATCTGCACCACCCAACGAAGTTACCGGTGCGGAGGGGGATTTCAGTCGTATCTCGCGAGAGACCTAGGTTTTCTGCGTCTTCATGAATATTGCTGAATACGGCTGAAAGGCGAAAATCAGACCTCCCTTGTGCACATTGCTCGAAGACATCCTTCCATGAAAGCTCTTGCCTGTCTTGCCTCATAAGGATCTCACAGTCCCTTCCAACAATGAAACAAACGTAAATGGCTCTAGCTGGCAGAATAGGAATAGTCACGTATTGCACCGGCCTGAAGCGGAACGTTTGGCTCACGCTGTGTTTGCTTGCTCTGCTTGCTCCCGGGCCTTTGCCAAGCAGTTTAACCACAAAGGCGGTCTCACGAACATCAAGAAATGCGTGCCTCATTGAGCGCTAAAAGTGGCATGTGCACTGTGAGTGCCGGCTGAACACGGGCCACAGTTTAGCACGTAGTTTGTCTCAAATGACCCATCTTGTTCGGTACTTTGCAAATGTTGCTTCTCTGCTGGCCAGTGACTCGTGCACGCGCCGGTTGTTCATTCCTGCTGACAAATATTTGGCATTTCTGGATCAATTAAAGGGCGTTACGAGGACTTTGAATTATTCTGCAGCTGCAACAAAATTGGAGGCAACTGCCTTAACGCAATACGTGACACCCCGATAGCCGAACCAGCGAACCGTCGCATGCATCTGCATTTATGTGTTGAGCGGTCCTCTCAGGATAATCAAATGCTTTAATTGGAGCCACAGTTCGCTTGTGTGCTTCTGTCGAAGCGCCTGCGCTGAACAACATCGTGAGACGTACTGTCTATTGCGTTCTTCGGAAGACGTGGCTCAACGTCGCATTTGCAGACTGCAGTGCGTTGTTGTACAGAGACACGCCAAGCGCTTTTAGCGGTACGCCACGTCTGAAAGTTGACGTTTGCGCCGCGACAGTCTGAAGAATGATGATGGCTCCTGCTGAGAAATAGGCTGGCGAGGCACGGCGACCTCAAGCCGCTTTGTCGTAGCCCAGCTACCAAAAATATTTGGTTTCGCAATTGCTTTGTGATTGCTGCATAAAAAGGCGCAGCGTTTGTTTTCGTTGGACTGGGTTTTTTGAAAATCTGTTTCTGGTATGCAGTTGCAAATGCTAAATTGGCCTTCGATTTTAGTGAAACCGCGCCGGTGTAGTGAAGAGTTTTGCTGCTGAGTGTCATATTTTGGCGACTGGTTAGCTCGAGAGTAGATCCAGACATACGCATCAGAGTCTGGATAAGATGTTTAAGCGATTTTGAAGATTGGCGATGCAAAATGATCTTTTGTTGATTCAAAACTTCATATGGGTCTCAGAAAGTACATCGCTTGCCAGGTTGTTCAGAAAACAAAAACGTTTCAGCTACTGCGATTGAGCGGCCCGTACTCTGCATTTCACGCGCCTGTTTCGATTTGAAGGAACACCAAAGCAATGGTTATGCCCACGAAGTGTGCAAACCTACACACCAGCTATCTTGAGTGCTCCACGAGTTCTCAGATGTCCACATAAACGCACATCAGCAGAGTCCCCTGCTGTCAAGACGCACGAGGAGTGTCCAAGATACAGCGGCGGCTGACAGTTATTAGGTTTCTTCTGGAAACGCTACGCCGATGAGCAATCGAATAGCCTTGTGCTTTGCAAATTGTTGCTTCACGCACGAGCGCAGCCAGCTTCTGAACAAGCTGTAGAAGCGTGCATACTGGAGGGTTCACAATACGTTGGCATCCTGTAACCCGAGAAAAATGTGTACTTTGCGGAGAGCTGCAGGACAAGTTTACTGAGGTGAAGCATGATGAAGGAATCGGTCCAACGACACACGGCTAAACAGGTCTCATGGCGTGTTGAGCAGAGCGTAAGAGCTTCTAATAGCAGCTGCTCTGCCCCTCCTTGATTGAGGTTGAGCGTGGATCTCGCTCGAGGAGCGCACAAGTGCAGTCGCGTTGAATGCTTTTCTCGCCATGAACTACACATGATAGCTTCGAACGTAAAGCATCAAAATTCCTGCGGGCCACGAAGAAATGCTGCCAATCTACAGAGGTTGGGCGTGTGTAGACGCTTGCTCACATAGTCGTGACTTAGGGAGGTCCAGTGTACTTCACGAAAGACAGGGCATGTGTGCTGTCTGCACAGACTGCGTTGGCAGAGCTGGAGCATGCGTCGGAGGCAGTGCTGAGGTTGGAGGTGAAGAAGCCAGCACTTCTGGCGCTAGAAGTTGCTGTTGAAAGTGCTTGAGGTATCTGGGGTCGATGTGCTGTCGGTGGTCAGCGAATTCACATTTGGAAAATGTAGTGTGGGTACCTGAGCACCTGTCCTTCCCAAACAATGTGCATCTTTTGCGTCCGTCAACGTGCGAGAACGTGGCCGCTCAGGTCTAATCTGCACCACCCAACGAAGTTACCGGTGCGGAGGGGGATTTCAGTCGTATCTCGCGAGAGACCTAGGTTTTCTGCGTCTTCATGAATATTGCTGAATACGGCTGAAAGGCGAAAATCAGACCTCCCTTGTGCACATTGCTCGAAGACATCCTTCTATGAAAGCTCTTGCCTGTCTTGCCTCATAAGGATCTCACAGTCCCTTCCAACAATGAAACAAACGTAAATGGCTCTAGCTGGCAGAATAGGAATAGTCACGTATTGCACCGGCCTGAAGCGGAACGTTTGGCTCACGCTGTGTTTGCTTGCTCTGCTTGCTCCCGGGCCTTTGCCAAGCAGTTTAACCACAAAGGCGGTCTCACGAACATCAAGAAATGCGTGCCTCATTGAGCGCTAAAAGTGGCATGTGCACTGTGAGTGCCGGCTGAACACGGGCCACAGTTTAGCACGTAGTTTGTCTCAAATGACCCATCTTGTTCGGTACTTTGCAAATGTTGCTTCTCTGCTGGCCAGTGACTCGTGCACGCGCCGGTTGTTCATTCCTGCTGACAAATATTTGGCATTTCTGGATCAATTAAAGGGCGTTACGAGGACTTTGAATTATTCCGCAGCTGCAACAAAATTGGAGGCAACTGCCTTAACGCAATACGTGACACCCCGATAGCCGAACCAGCGAACCGTCGCATGCATCTGCATTTATGTGTTGAGCGGTCCTCTCAGGATAATCAAATGCTTTAATTGGAGCCACAGTTCGCTTGTGTGCTTCTGTCGAAGCGCCTGCGCTGAACAACATCGTGAGACGTACTGTCTATTGCGTTCTTCGGAAGACGTGGCTCAACGTCGCATTTGCAGACTGCAGTGCGTTGTTGTACAGAGACACGCCAAGCGCTTTTAGCGGTACGCCACGTCTGAAAGTTGACGTTTGCGCCGCGACAGTCTGAAGAATGATGATGGCTCCTGCTGAGAAATAGGCTGGCGAGGCACGGCGACCTCAAGCCGCTTTGTCGTAGCCCAGCTACCAAAAATATTTGGTTTCGCAATTGATTTGTGATTGCTGCATAAAAAGGCGCAGCGTTTGTTTTCGTTGGACTGGGTTTTTTGAAAATCTGTTTCTGGTATGCAGTTGCAAATGCTAAATTGGCCTTGGACTTTGGTGAAACCGCACTGGTGTAGTGAGGAGTTTCGCTACTTTCCTATTTTGGCGAGTGGTTAGCTCGAGAGTAGATCCAGACATACGCATCAGAGTCTGATTATTAATTCCGAACGTTTGGACTCCTCTCTGATTGTGCTGGAACAGAAACAGCTTTTTGTTCCACGGAAGCACTAACGTTTCTGGCGTGTAAGCGTTTGGCAAGCACAATGGTTTGATATATTTCGAACCCCAGTGATTTCAATGTGCGTGCGCTGTGAATTCCTTTCGCTGTCGCTTCATAAGAGGCATTTCTTTTGATAACAAAAAGTCAGTTTGAAAAGATGGATCGTTGAGTGGGGAACACAACACTGGTCAGCATTTCATTTCACCTTGGCGTGTCATGCACCAGGCCGTACGGGACGTATATGATGCCAATGAATCTGCAAACTCTAAAGTGCAAAATGCTTGCTGCATTGCTGTTTGGTCGCGGCTACAGCGTCGAATATCACGAGCGGCATGTTGTCCTGCCTAACGTTTGTGCTATAATGGCCAGAAACGTTTGTTGTACTGTAGTTTAGCGTTTGCGTTCGTCCCGGAACCCACATCGCCTGACAGACGGGCGGCCTTTGCTAGGCACAATTTTCACCTGCAATGCATCAGCGAGTGCGTGTAATGCGCTTGTGTATTACACAGGAAGCATCTGCGCCGTGAGCAATCATTTTTGTCGTTCAGCTTGCAAAGAACCGTGAACTGCGTTGACTGTGATGATATCGCAGCAGCTGCTTGCTAAGCAATAGATGCCAAATATCCTGCCGAAAGCCTCCGTATAAAGGTTGGCTCGTATTGCTTCTTGAACACATTGTTGTACTGTTCCAAGTGTGGGGAACGAACCGCCGTGTAGCAGGCAACCAAGGGCTTTGCATGATTATGATTGCCATGAATCAGGCAGTAGGAATGATTCTGCCAATGCGGCCACGATTCACTGCTGTGGACCCGTTATCATTTTTTTTTGTTGGTGTACGTGATGTTGAAGCTTGTCAAACGTGCGACAGGACTGACAATGAGAAGTGACATCATAGTGCTTCACTGCGCTATCTGGCAGCATGTGACCTCGAGTGAGGGTTTCCATGCGGGACTCAAAATCGCTGAAGACGAGGGAAAGATAGAATCCAATGTGTTGCTTAAAGCGCCACCCACCAGCAAGTAAGTGCGATGACGAAGGGACATTAGACGTTTTGACGAGACACAAAGAGGGGCTGTAAGCCATTTTGCGTTTCCTTCTCGTCGTTCTTCACTGTTATCACAAATGCTCAAAGTCCAAGCAAAAGCAACCGGTACGAATAGGGAGTGTGATTGCCTCGTTGTAACGTTACACACGCGCCAGTTAGTACGTGTGAAGAGACAACTAAATCTTGGAACAGCTTTGTGGAAGGCCTTGAGAGCTGGATACTAAAGTCATAGTCTCTTTCGATCCGATTTTGTCTACGAAGCCTTATGTCAGGACCGTGTTTAATGCCTATGATCCATGTGATATGTTTAATTATTGGGCGATGTGTGGATGGCGCAACAAAGGAAATAATCCCACAGCTTTATGGAGAAGAAACAGTCTGGGAGAGATACGGGAATTTAATACAACAAAATGCGACATTATAATTTGTGAGAGGCATTGAAACTCGTTGTGTAACACAACACTACAAAGCGGAAGACTGGTCTGCACTTCACTGCGCAGAGCCTCAATGCAACGTGCAGAAGATAGACACGCAAGCCTAGTGGATGCGGATACCGTAACCGCCTATCATCTGCTGGAGCATGATCCATGCAACATACACTTTTTGTGGGGCTGGGCGACGCATTGATCTGCACTGGAGCTCCGACGTAGCTTTATAAACTATCGACATTGTACCATTTTAGGGAACGGCATATTTAAGGCAGTATGTCTTAATCCAAAATCAAAGAACTCGAAGCGAACACTCTAGCAAAGAGCTGAAGCGTTAAATCCGTATCTGCTTCTGGGCAACATTGCTAGAAATTTCTGCGTATGATGGAGGAATGGACTAGAATTTCGCACGACAAGAAGCATGTATCTGATGCACCTTTTTGCTGATTCCGTGCCTCTGGAAGGCTGCCTTTTCATGTGTGCGGCTTTGCGAGACGATTATCTTGGTTCTTTCGTGGTCGCACGAGCTTTATTCGTCAGTTAGTGAGTGCCGCAGTATAAATCTCCATGCAAGCCAGTGATTGAAGGATCATTTGCAAAGGCAATTTGTGGCGAACGTGTTGGTTTGCCTAAAAGCGAGTATTATCTTCAAGGGCGGTTTGTCTCTCAAAACCCTTGCTGTACGTGTGGCGTCAACAATGAAGCATGAACCACCGCGCAAAAAAAGTCTTTTTTTGTTCCCAAGATGTCCGCTATCCTGGAGTGAGGCTTTACGATGATCCTGAACGGAAAACAAAACGCAGAGTGCATCTTAACAGAATACCAAGTTGCTCATCTTGGCGTTTTATACCATCTGTGAAGCTCATCCATTAATTGCTGGGAATTGTTGAAGTATAGCAATAGCAGATGTAGGCTGAAAAAAGCGAAGGCGTGTGACGCTAGTGTCAGGAGAGGTTTGGCACGCAAGCGTGCGCGAAGGGGCAGCGCTGGCCGTACAGTCGAGAAAATACAATTGCGCCACGAAAACAAGGGGTGCCCTGCGCTGCATTCGTCGTGCTCAAGACCACCTTCGAAGAAAGTGTATCAGGATCGGTGATGTATCTTCGTCCTTCCAAATGTGGCTTTCGTGCGCTGAAGTAGTCCGAACAGGTACGGAGGGCTCGAAAATGCATCGCCGCTGCTGCGGCCGCGTTATCAATACCGTCGGGCTCAGGTGGTGCTTCAGAGCCCCAGATACTATTTTCTTTCACACGCTTTCTCCTGCGTGTTATGCGTTGGATAATATCGTTTTGCCAGTGCTGGCGCAGGAGTGTAGCGGGCAACGCACTATGGCAACAACACCGCTATACAAAACGGAATATGATGATATAGCTTGCTGCTTTGTATTCGACAACTCCGAAGAATGTGCACAAGTGCCTCTATCATTGCTGTTCGAATTTCTATCCGCGCTGAAGAAGAAAAGTTGTGGGAACGATCAGCTTGTAAGACAATCGACAGCTATTCTGTTGCGCACAATGCGGCTGTCTCTAGAACTCAGGCCAGGTGTTGAAATCACTTGCCCTGAATAGGACAAAAGCAAGCCTTACTGCTCGATCATACTGTAGGGCGGTCTTATGTCCTATAGGTCCGTGGATAAGTTGCACGACTTTTGTGAAAATTGTTCAAACGCTGACGGGGTGCTTGTTTGTGGCTCGTAGGAGACAAAATGACCTGCTGTGGTGTAGTGTGCTAACGTAGGGGACGATTTCCCCCCATAAATAGTCACATCAACAACACTCCATGCTTTGCACGCCGACCCGGAGGAAAAGCCCATCCTTCGATAGCTTGACCGCGCGGATCGCACGGGTCGGCTGTATAGATGGTTTCGGCAAGCGATGCGCAGACTCAAGAGAAATCTGGCGAGAGCATGGCAGCGGCTTTCGTTGAAATTCCAAAGAGGCAAACATAGAGCAAAAGATGGCTCGGATTTTGTCCCCGGAAAGGCGGCAATTTACTAATACTGATTCAGCTCGCCATGAAAGACTGTCTGCGTCGAAAAAATTCCCCTTATGAAGTGTCAAGCTATCCAAACCATGGGCCGATGAAAAACGCCAGAACAGTTGTATTAGATTCATGTGAAACAGATATTAACCACTGAACGGCATTTTAGGGGGTCTTATTTATGCCAAGCAAATTTCCACAGAGTTTTGAAACTATGAGAAATAATGGGAGTCCGTAGCTCTCGCACGCGCATCGTGTATGCGTGCAGTTAGGACTTGGCGGGCTTGTGAGGGACATGAAACTGTATCCCTAGCGTGCAGCTGTAAAGACGCAACACCAAGATGCCCGCATTTTGGTTAATCGTAGGGGCTTTTCTTTGGCTCGAAGCGTCACACAAGCAAGCTGCAGAAAATAGGTTACTCACGTTTCCTTGGAAAAAAGCCGGGAGATTCATCTGCTAGAGTGCTCGTGCCTGCGGCTGTGGAGCCCACTCGTATTTCAAAGCCATCAAATCATGCAAAAAGGCAAGTACGGCATACGTGGCTGACAAATCTGTCAACAAGGTACTAAAAGCTTTTCAACTGCTCATTCGGGGACGCGATTTCTGCACCTAGCACAATGCATGTATGTGGATGGAGCTGAGAGTACACAGGTACTGAACAACAAGTTGTGCAAGCATGCATACGGCAACAAGGTTTACAATACGTAGGTATCCTGTAACCCCAGATATATATGTACTTTGCGGAAAGCTGCAGGACAAGTTCGCTGGGCTGAAACACGGCGAGGGAATCGGTCCGGCTAACCAGGTCTCAATGGCATGTTGAACAGAACGTCAGAGTTGTTAATAGCAGATGCTCTGCCTCTTCATCAGTGGGGCTGAACTCTGGTCTTCTCCAATGCTTGTGCCAGTTTTCCTGTAGCCATCAGCATGCCACAGCAAGCCCACAGTTTACATCTTGAGGTTTTCCACGCGCGTTTGCTAAGCCTCCCGCATACGCTATCTCTAAAAGGACTGACATCTTTGGCACGATTGGACGCTTTTGATGAAGGTCTTCGGTGCTGTCGTTATGAATTGTGACTGTCCCGGTTCCTACTTTTACGGTGTCTGTCGTGGACTAAACTGGCACGCGCCTTCCACAATTAGCTTGCAGCTGTCTACACATCGTACCGCAGTGTTGCAGTGCGCATTCTATTTTGCGCACAATACATTTTCACAAGCAGTTATATCATATCTCTGTATGATTGGTTAATGCATGCATTTGGCTTGGATGCACTTAATCATGTACTGTACTGCTGAATATATGTATTGCAGTGATGCATAGTACTTGTTGATACTTTAAAGGTTCTCTGCGATGTCATTTTTTCCGGCATTGCTGCAGTCTTACTTACTTTGCATTGATAGAGCAGCAAGGAAATTGCTTGGTATAAATGATGGCGACCAGAACTGACTAGCTGGCAATTACCTTATTAGGATTTATTTGGCTTTGACCGTCTGTTGAGCAAGCACAGTGGCGCCACGCTTTGAGGGCTATGGTAAACAGACCACGAGGGCCTTATATATCTCGAGATGCATCTAGGCGCGTTCTCTTGATGCATGTCCTTCCCGATCTCATGGCGTCATATTGAGTAGCGTGAACAAGGGGCCCTTGTAATTAAACGTGTTGAGGGCCTGAGCGCGGCACAACGCCGAAGGGTGTGCTCTGATGACAGCCCGCCAACATTTTTGCGAGATGTTAATTCGGTGTAGTTGGCGGCAGCAGCGGGACTGAGGAGGCCGCAAAAAAGCACCAAAACGCGCAGTGTACAATGCGTGTTACGCCCGAGGCTGGGTATCACTGCAGCAGCTGATAATGGAGCGATTCGAATTGTGCGTCCAAGAGAACTTACACGTGTAGAGAAAACTGAGCTTGTCCCGTGTTATGTTTCACTTTGGTTATGAGTGGTTGGCCGTCCGGTCACCTGCATTGTCGATTCAGTAAGGTATGCAGTGCAGTGCAGAAGACAAATGGAGGAAGTCCAGAGACGCACGATGATCTGCCAGAACTCGCCGGCTTTGTTTTCGCTTTGAAGGGAGTATGAATTGTGCTGTTGGACGGCTTGGTGCCTGCATGTTCCAAGGAGATCATTGTCTGGATGGTTTGACGCACCGAGGGTTTCCTGCCGCACTGGCGTCGTATGGCGGCTTTCATCATCGTCTGGTCTCCACAGACTAAAACGCTGGCACGCGGGTTTCATCCATTATGCAGGCACGATGCTTGATAACGAGAACCGAGCGCGCTGACTTATGAATTTCAAGAAACGTGTTAGGATGGCCTGCCTGGTCTGTGGATTGTAGAGACAAAATACGAAGAATGCTGATAAATGGTCTTTGGTATAGCGTTGTGAATTGTGACTTTCCCCGTTCCCACTATCACGGTGTCTGTCTTGTACTAAATTGGTATGTGCCTTCCTCCACTAGCTTGCAGAAGCATTGACATCGTACTGCGGTGCTAAAGTGCGCAATGTACTTTGTGATACATTTTCACAAGCAGTTTTGCCATATCCCTTCATGGTTGGTGAATGCGCGCATTTGGCTCGGATGCACTCCATGATGTACTGCAGTATTGCTTTGTTTTTGTATTGCAGTGATGCATGCTACTTGTCGATATTTCAAAAGGATGTCTGTGATGTTCTTTTTGCCGGCATTGCTGCAGTCTTACTTACTTTGCATTGATAGAGCAGCAAGGAAATTGCTTGGTATAAATGATGGCGACCAGAACTGACTAGCTGGCAATTACCTTATTAGGATTTATTTGGCTTTGACCGTCTGTTGAGCAAGCACAGTGGCGCCACGCTTTGAGGGCTATGGTAAACAGACCACGAGGGCCTTATATATCTCGAGGTGCATCTAGGCGCGTTCTCTTGATGCGTGTCCTTCCCGATCTCATGGCGTCATATTGAGTAGCGTGAACAAGGGGCCCTTGTAATTAAACGTGTTGAGGGCCAGAGCGCGGCACAACGCCGAAGGGTGTGCTCTGATAACAGCCCGCCAACATTTTTGCGAGATGTTAATTCGGTGTAGTTGGCGGCAGCAGCGGGACTGAGGAGGCCGCAAAAAAGCACCAAAACGCGCAGTGTACAATGCGTGTTACGCCCGAGGCTGGGTATCACTGCAGCAGCTGATAATGGAGCGATTCGAATTGTGCGTCCAAGAGAACTTACACGTGTAGAGAAAACTGAGCTTGTCCCGTGTTATGTTTCACTTTGGTTATGAGTGGTTGGCCGTCCGGTCACCTGCATTGTCGATTCAGTAAGGTATGCAGTGCAGTGCAGAAGACAAATGGAGGAAGTCCAGAGACGCACGATGATCTGCCAGAACTCGCCGGCTTTGTTTTCGCTTTGAAGGGAGTATGAATTGTGCTGTTGGACGGCTTGGTGCCTGCATGTTCCAAGGAGATCATTGTCTGGATGGTTTGACGCACCGAGGGTTTCCTGCCGCACTGGCGTCGTATGGCGGCTTTCATCATCGTCTGGTCTCCACAGACTAAAACGCTGGCACGCGGGTTTCATCCATTATGCAGGCACGATGCTTGATAACGAGAACCGAGCGCGCTGACTTATGAATTTCAAGAAACGTGTTAGGACGGCTTGCCTGGTCTGTGGATTGTAGAGACAAAATACGAAGAATACTGATAAATGGTCTTTGGTATAGCGTTGTGAATTGTGACTTTCCCCGTTCCCACTATCACGGTGTCTGTCTTGTACTAAATTGGTATGTGCCTTCCTCCACTAGCTTGCAGAAGCATTGACATCGTACTGCGGTGCTAAAGTGCGCAATGTACTTTGTGATACATTTTCACAAGCAGTTTTGCCATATCCCTTCATGGTTGGTGAATGCGCGCATTTGGCTCGGATGCACTCCATGATGTACTGCAGTATTGCTTTGTTTTTGTATTGCAGTGATGCATGCTACTTGTCGATATTTCAAAAGGATGTCTGTGATGTTCTTTTTGCCGGCATTGCTGCAGTCTTACTTACTTTGCATTGATAGAGCAGCAAGGAAATTGCTTGGTATAAATGATGGCGACCAGAACTGACTAGCTGGCAATTACCTTATTAGGATTTATTTGGCTTTGACCGTCTGTTGAGCAAGCACAGTGGCGCCACGCTTTGAGGGCTATGGTAAACAGACCACGAGGGCCTTATATATCTCGAGGTGCATCTAGGCGCGTTCTCTTGATGCATGTCCTTCCCGATCTCATGGCGTCATATTGAGTAGCGTGAACAAGGGGCCCTTGTAATTAAACGTGTTGAGGGCCTGAGCGCGGCACAACGCCGAAAGGTGTGCTCTGATGACAGCCCGCCAACATTTTTGCGAGATGTTAATTCGGTGTAGTTGGCGGCAGCAGCGGAACTGAGGAGGCCGCAAAAAAGCACCAAAACGCGCAGTGTACAATGCGTGTTACGCCCGAGGCTGGGTATCACTGCAGCAGCTGATAATGGAGCGATTCGAATTGTGCGTCCAAGAGAACTTACACGTGTAGAGAAAACTGAGCTTGTCCCGTGTTATGTTTCACTTTGGTTATGAGTGGTTGGCCGTCCGGTCACCTGCATTGTCGATTCAGTAAGGTATGCAGTGCAGTGCAGAAGACAAATGGAGGAAGTCCAGAGACGCACGATGATCTGCCAGAACTCGCCGGCTTTGTTTTCGCTTTGAAGGGAGTATGAATTGTGCTGTTGGACGGCTTGGTGCCTGCATGTTCCAAGGAGATCATTGTCTGGATGGTTTGACGCACCGAGGGTTTCCTGCCGCACTGGCGTCGTATGGCGGCTTTCATCATCGTCTGGTCTCCACAGACTAAAACGCTGGCACGCGGGTTTCATCCATTATGCAGGCACGATGCTTGATAACGAGAACCGAGCGCGCTGACTTATGAATTTCAAGAAACGTGTTAGGACGGCTTGCCTGGTCTGTGGATTGTAGAGACAAAATACGAAGAATACTGATAAATGGTCTTTGGTATAGCGTTGTGAATTGTGACTTTCCCCGTTCCCACTATCACGGTGTCTGTCTTGTACTAAATTGGTATGTGCCTTCCTCCACTAGCTTGCAGAAGCATTGACATCGTACTGCGGTGCTAAAGTGCGCAATGTACTTTGTGGTACATTTTCACACGCAGCTCTGCCATATCCCTTCATGGTTGGTAAATGTGCGCATTTGGCTCGGATGCACTCCATGATGTACTGCAGTATTGCTTTGTTTTTGTATTGCAGTGATGCATGCTACTTGTCGATATTTCAAAAGGATGTCTGTGATGTTCTTTTTGCCGGCATTGCTGCAGTCTTACTTACTTTGCATTGATAGAGCAGCAAGGAAATTGCTTGGTATAAATGATGGCGACCAGAACTGGCTAGCTGGCAATTACCTTATTAGGATTTATTTGGCTTTGACCGTCTGTTGAGCAAGCACAGTGGCGCCACGCTTTGAGGGCTATGGTAAACAGACCACGAGGGCCTTATATATCTCGAGATGCATCTAGGCGCGTTCTCTTGATGCATGTCCTTCCCGATCTCATGGCGTCATATTGAGTAGCGTGAACAAGGGGCCCTTGTAATTAAACGTGTTGAGGGCCTGAGCGCGGCACAACGCCGAAGGGCGTGCTCTGATGACAGCCCGCCAACATTTTTGCGAGATGTTAATTCGGTGTAGTTGGCGGCAGCAGCGGGACTGAGGAGGCCGCAAAAAAGCACCAAAACGCGCAGTGTATATCACTGCAGCAGCTGATAATGGAGCGATTCGAATTGTGCGTCCAAGAGAACTTACACGTGTAGAGAAAACTGAGCTTGTCCCGTGTTATGTTTCACTTTGGTTATGAGTGGTTGGCCGTCCGGTCACCTGCATTGTCGATTCAGTAAGGTATGCAGTGCAGTGCAGAAGACAAATGGAGGAAGTCCAGAGACGCACGATGATCTGCCAGAACTCGCCGGCTTTGTTTTCGCTTTGAAGGGAGTATGTATTGTGCTGTTGGACGGCTTGGTGCCTGCATGTTCCAAGGAGATAATTGTCTGGATGGTTTGACGCACCGAGGGTTTCCTGCCGCACTGGCGTTGTATGGCGGCTTTCATCATCGTCTGGTCTCCACAGACTAAAACGCTGGCACGCGGGTTTCATCCATTATGCAGGCACGATGCTTGATAACGAGAACCGAGCGCGCTGACTTATGAATTTCAAGAAACGTGTTAGGACGCCCTGCCTGGTCTGTGGATTGTAGAGACAAAATACGAAGAATGCTGATAAATGGTCTTTGGTATAGCGTTGTGAATTGTGACTTTCCCCGTTCCCACTATCACGGTGTCTGTCTTGTACTAAATTGGTATGTGCCTTCCTTCACTAGCTTGCAGAAGCATTGACATCGTACTGCGGTGCTAAAGTGCGCAATGTACTTTGTGGTACATTTTCACACGCAGCTCTGCCATATCCCTTCATGGTTGGTAAATGTGCGCATTTGGCTCGGATGCACTCCATGATGTACTGCAGTATTGCTTTGTTTTTGTATTGCAGTGATGCATGCTACTTGTCGATATTTCAAAAGGATGTCTGTGATGTTCTTTTTGCCGGCATTGCTGCAGTCTTACTTACTTTGCATTGATAGAGCAGCAAGGAAATTGCTTGGTATAAATGATGGCGACCAGAACTGGCTAGCTGGCAATTACCTTATTAGGATTTATTTGGCTTTGACCGTCTGTTGAGCAAGCACAGTGGCGCCACGCTTTGAGGGCTATGGTAAACAGACCACGAGGGCCTTATATATCTCGAGATGCATCTAGGCGCGTTCTCTTGATGCATGTCCTTCCCGATCTCATGGCGTCATATTGAGTAGCGTGAACAAGGGGCCCTTGTAATTAAACGTGTTGAGGGCCTGAGCGCGGCACAACGCCGAAAGGTGTGCTCTGATGACAGCCCGCCAACATTTTTGCGAGATGTTAATTCGGTGTAGTTGGCGGCAGCAGCGGGACTGAGGAGGCCGCAAAAAAGCACCAAAACGCGCAGTGTACAATGCGTGTTACGCCCGAGGCTGGGTATCACTGCAGCAGCTGATAATGGAGCGATTCGAATTGTGCGTCCAAGAGAACTTACACGTGTAGAGAAAACTGAGCTCGTCCCGTGTTATTTGGTACAAGATAGACACCGTGATAGTGGGGTTTCCTGCCGCACTGGCGTTGTATGGCGGCTTTCATCATCGTCTGGTCTCCACAGACTAAAACGCTGGCACGCGGGTTTCATCCATTATGCAGGCACGATGCTTGATAACGAGAACCGAGCGCGCTGACTTATGGATTTCAAGAAACGTGTTAGGACGGCTTGCCTGGTCTGTGGATTGTAGAGACAAAATACGAAGAATACTGATAAATGGTCTTTGGTATAGCGTTGTGAATTGTGACTTTCCCCGTTCCCACTATCACGGTGTCTGTCTTGTACTAAATTGGTATGTGCCTTCCTCCACTAGCTTGCAGAAGCATTGACATCGTACTGCGGTGCTAAAGTGCGCAATGTACTTTGTGGTACATTTTCACACGCAGCTCTGCCATATCCCTTCATGGTTGGTGAATGCGCGCATTTGGCTCGGATGCACTCCATGATGTACTGCAGTATTGCTTTGTTTTTGTATTGCAGTGATGCATGCTACTTGTCGATATTTCAAAAGGATGTCTGTGATGTTCTTTTTGCCGGCATTGCTGCAGTCTTACTTACTTTGCATTGATAGAGCAGCAAGGAAATTGCTTGGTAAATGATGGCGACCAGAACTGACTAGCTGGCAATTACCTTATTAGGATTTATTTGGCTTTGACCGTCTGTTGAGCAAGCACAGTGGCGCCACGCTTTGAGGGCTATGGTAAACAGACCACGAGGGCCTTATATATCTCGAGATGCATCTAGGCGCGTTCTCTTGATGCATGTCCTTCCCGATCTCATGGCGTCATATTGAGTAGCGTGAACAAGGGGCCCTTGTAATTAAACGTGTTGAGGGCCTGAGCGCGGCACAACGCCGAAAGGTGTGCTCTGATGACAGCCCGCCAACATTTTTGCGAGATGTTAATTCGGTGTAGTTGGCGGCAGCAGCGGAACTGAGGAGGCCGCAAAAAAGCACCAAAACGCGCAGTGTACAATGCGTGTTACGCCCGAGGCTGGGTATCACTGCAGCAGCTGATAATGGAGCGATTCGAATTGTGCGTCCAAGAGAACTTACACGTGTAGAGAAAACTGAGCTTGTCCCGTGTTATGTTTCACTTTGGTTATGAGTGGTTGGCCGTCCGGTCACCTGCATTGTCGATTCAGTAAGGTATGCAGTGCAGTGCAGAAGACAAATGGAGGAAGTCCAGAGACGCACGATGATCTGCCAGAACTCGCCGGCTTTGTTTTCGCTTTGAAGGGAGTATGTATTGTGCTGTTGGACGGCTTGGTGCCTGCATGTTCCAAGGAGATAATTGTCTGGATGGTTTGACGCACCGAGGGCTTCCTGCCGCACTGGCGTTGTATGGCGGCTTTCATCATCGTCTGGTCTCCACAGACTAAAACGCTGGCACGCGGGTTTCATCCATTATGCAGGCACGATGCTTGATAACGAGAACCGAGCGCGCTGACTTATGAATTTCAAGAAACGTGTTAGGACGCCCTGCCTGGTCTGTGGATTGTAGAGACAAAATACGAAGAATGCTGATAAATGGTCTTTGGTATAGCGTTGTGAATTGTGACTTTCCCCGTTCCCACTATCACGGTGTCTGTCTTGTACTAAATTGGTATGTGCCTTCCTCCACTAGCTTGCAGAAGCATTGACATCGTACTGCGGTGCTAAAGTGCGCAATGTACTTTGTGATACATTTTCACAAGCAGTTTTGCCATATCCCTTCATGGTTGGTGAATGCGCGCATTTGGCTCGGATGCACTCCATGATGTACTGCAGTATTGCTTTGTTTTTGTATTGCAGTGATGCATGCTACTTGTCGATATTTCAAAAGGATGTCTGTGATGTTCTTTTTGCCGGCATTGCTGCAGTCTTACTTACTTTGCATTGATAGAGCAGCAAGGAAATTGCTTGGTAAATGATGGCGACCAGAACTGACTAGCTGGCAATTACCTTATTAGGATTTATTTGGCTTTGACCGTCTGTTGAGCAAGCACAGTGGCGCCACGCTTTGAGGGCTATGGTAAACAGACCACGAGGGCCTTATATATCTCGAGATGCATCTAGGCGCGTTCTCTTGATGCATGTCCTTCCCGATCTCATGGCGTCATATTGAGTAGCGTGAACAAGGGGCCCTTGTAATTAAACGTGTTGAGGGCCTGAGCGCGGCACAACGCCGAAAGGTGTGCTCTGATGACAGCCCGCCAACATTTTTGCGAGATGTTAATTCGGTGTAGTTGGCGGCAGCAGCGGGACTGAGGAGGCCGCAAAAAAGCACCAAAACGCGCAGTGTACAATGCGTGTTACGCCCGAGGCTGGGTATCACTGCAGCAGCTGATAATGGAGCGATTCGAATTGTGCGTCCAAGAGAACTTACACGTGTAGAGAAAACTGAGCTCGTCCCGTGTTATTTGGTACAAGACAGACACCGTGATAGTGGGGTTTCCTGCCGCACTGGCGTTGTATGGCGGCTTTCATCATCGTCTGGTCTCCACAGACTAAAACGCTGGCACGCGGGTTTCATCCATTATGCAGGCACGATGCTTGATAACGAGAACCGAGCGCGCTGACTTATGAATTTCAAGAAACGTGTTAGGACGGCCTGCCTGGTCTGTGGATTGTAGAGACAAAATACGAAGAATGCTGATAAATGGTCTTTGGTATAGCGTTGTGAATTGTGACTTTCCCCGTTCCCACTATCACGGTGTCTGTCTTGTACTAAATTGGTATGTGCCTTCCTCCACTAGCTTGCAGAAGCATTGACATCGTACTGCGGTGCTAAAGTGCGCAATGTACTTTGTGGTACATTTTCACACGCAGCTCTGCCATATCCCTTCATGGTTGGTAAATGTGCGCATTTGGCTCGGATGCACTCCATGATGTACTGCAGTATTGCTTTGTTTTTGTATTGCAGTGATGCATGCTACTTGTCGATATTTCAAAAGGATGTCTGTGATGTTCTTTTTGCCGGCATTGCTGCAGTCTTACTTACTTTGCATTGATAGAGCAGCAAGGAAATTGCTTGGTATAAATGATGGCGACCAGAACTGACTAGCTGGCAATTGCCTTATTAGGATTTATTTGGCTTTGACCGTCTGTTGAGCAAGCACAGTGGCGCCACGCTTTGAGGGCTATGGTAAACAGACCACGAGGGCCTTATATATCTCGAGATGCATCTAGGCGCGTTCTCTTGATGCATGTCCTTCCCGATCTCATGGCGTCATATTGAGTAGCGTGAACAAGGGGCCCTTGTAATTAAACGTGTTGAGGGCCTGAGCGCGGCACAACGCCGAAGGGTGTGCTCTGATGACAGCCCGCCAACATTTTTGCGAGATGTTAATTCGGTGTAGTTGGCGGCAGCAGCGGGACTGAGGAGGCCGCAAAAAAGCACCAAAACGCGCAGTGTACAATGCGTGTTACGCCCGAGGCTGGGTATCACTGCAGCAGCTGATAATGGAGCGATTCGAATTGTGCGTCCAAGAGAACTTACACGTGTAGAGAAAACTGAGCTCGTCCCGTGTTATGTTTCTCTTTGGTCATGAGTGGTTGGCCGTCCGGTCACCTGCATTGTCGATTCAGTAAGGTATGCAGTGCAGTGCAGAAGACAAATGGAGGAAGTCCAGAGACGCACGATGATCTGCCAGAACTCGCCGGCTTTGTTTTCGCTTTGAAGGGAGTATGTATTGTGCTGTTGGACGGCTTGGTGCCTGCATGTTCCAAGGAGATCATTGTCTGGATGGTTTGACGCACCGAGGGTTTCCTGCCGCACTGGCGTCGTATGGCGGCTTTCATCATCGTCTGGTCTTCACAGACTAAAACGCTGGCACGCGGGTTTCATCCATTATGCAGGCACGATGCTTGGTAACGAGAACCGAGCGCGCTGACATGTGGATATCAAGGAAAATGGTGGAACGGCGTGCCTGGTTTGTGGATTGTACTGGCAAAGCATGCTAGACGTTGACAAAGTAGAAACGTTACGTGCGTTGAGACCTGTCAGCGCATGTCGTAACGTTTTTTCCTCTTGTCAGGATTGTAGTGTTAAACGTTTCCTGCGGAAATTTAGCTTCATGTTGATGGGCATCTTCCTTTGCGATACGGGTAGAGGTAGAAGCAGTGCAGAACTGCGAATTCATGAGTTTACGTGAAACTTGGTTCATGCTAGCTGGCATTTAATGGCTTCTTGTGAACGTAACACATGTGTCACATTATAATAAAACGCTGACGCACACAATGTCGCAACCGTGGATCCTGAATCGATGAACGAAGTCTTTCAAATATCATGGGGCTTGTATTATTGGGGATCAGATGGTGCGTGTTTGTGCTAAGCGTTAGCTGGAAGGCGCAGATGGCACCACGTGGTACAGACGCAAGCTGAACACTGTGACCACTTTTAAATTAATTTCCCTAGCAAGAAAGAAGACAGCGCGTTTGGCTCCCTTGTCACTCAAGACTGCTCAGCCATATCATCAGCTACATCATGTGTTGTTTAGGCTACTCGATTCGCGCACGGCATCCGCAGCACGATTATCATACTCCTGGTTTTTTAACTAAATTGAAAAAATGTTGTAGGTTTTGAGCTCAGCAGTCAGCGTGAAAAGGATTTGCCGACTAACAGTATGCGCTGCCATTTACTTCTCCTGTTTGCCCAGTCTTTTTGTGCCATCCTATTTAAGTTTGGGGCAAAACAGAGAGCGGAAACCTGGCCCATACAACGCTGTAGGTCGGCAGTGTCTACAGCCTTCTTTGGTGCCACAGCAGGGGCAACTCGATCACAGTGCGCGGCAGTCGACCGTGATCTGAATTCGGGAGCATGCAAAAGCGGATAAGCAAACTCCGTTCCACAATGTGAGCGAATGCAAACAATCGGAAGGTACTTGGAAAATATGCTGCTATAACTGCTCCACTGCAGCTAGCGGCAAATGGTAAGCGTTCCTACGTTTGATAACAACGTAGAGTCCTGCCTGATTGACAATCCATGTAAGCGAGCGCATAAGGGTCACGCTAAGTATATAACATATACGGCATCCATTTTGCTGCCGCATTTTTCTCATCTAGAAATGCAGAAATAGTAAACCTCCACACGGTGGTCAGCATTCCGAGAGAAATAAGTTAGAGAGAGTCATCATCGGAATGCTGATCGGCTAGGGTAGATGCATCTTCACGGGATTTCGTTAAGGCGGGGCCTTAGTACAGAATCAGAGCCTCGTGCATAGAGACACTCCGATGGCAACG
Source organism: Eimeria tenella (assembly GCF_000499545.2). Lineage (NCBI taxonomy): Eukaryota > Apicomplexa > Conoidasida > Eucoccidiorida > Eimeriidae > Eimeria > Eimeria tenella. Next base: position 26,296 of record NW_013544016.1, read on the forward strand.
GGTGTTAGAAGTTTAGCGGTTTTTCCCGTGAACCGGGTTGTTGCTGAAATACAACTATTATTCCGCAGCTGCTACGTACGGGCTTCATTGGCTAACTCTCAGCAGCATGATACGTTATGTCCTGTGGGACCGACGTAGGTAGCTATTCATAATAAGGCTGCCTTTTCGAACAGCTTAATCGGTACCTGAAGGAGCTTCCACAGAAAAGAGCTAGGGTGGCTCGTGTGATGTACTTGCAGCAACAATTTTTGTGTGTGCCTTCATCATGAACCCATCACATGCCCATACAGACAAACTCGTCTGTTTCAGCTGGTTTTTTGATTGAGACAGCGCAAAGCGGGCCTCCTCGACTAACGCACTGTGAATACTAAAAGCCCGCAGAAAGCTGTGGGAGAATGTTCATAGCGGCGTGCATCTGAAGCTTGCACTCCAGCACTTTCTTTCCAGCAAATGCAAATGCTGGAATAAGTGGTGAGCTCATCAACACGGATTTTGAGGCATGTAGGCTCGCACTGTAGACATCCCGATGCCATTAGGCTGGATCAGTCTAAAAGAAACATGGAAAACATCAGTTGTACAGGAGACGCTGCCAAAAAGCTAACACATTCGCTGCTCGGAATGGACTGAAGTCATTGGATCCCAGTCATCTCAACATACGACATCTTGAGGTCAAAAATTGCAGCGGGTAAGGCAACGGACAGCGGCCACAGTAGAATATACTCGAGAATCGCTGCCATACTCACAGAGAAATCACACAGAAACTGAGCATGAGGCCTAGCCGCACGTGCGCAAAGCATTTAGTGCTCATCATTCCGCTTTCGAATGCGATGATTTAGTCTTGAATGCATAAACTCCCAAACTGCAGAGATTTGCGAAGAGAGCACCCCTGCACTTGTTTAGTCCCTTCATGATTCTCGTTCAACAGGTGGATGCGTGCCTGCTTGAAGGACTGCCTTCGACAGGAGACCAAGGCTTTGCTTGCCACAGCTCTTTCCTGCGCGTTTTACAGAGAGTGGGCAAATGGCACAGCAATGCATATGGCATACATTGTTTTGACAATGTTCATGTTAGGCATAGCCTAGTTTCCCGAATCAAATGCAGTTTAGACTTATATCTGCACTGTGCACGTTCTGCTCGCAAAATGCCTGTAAAGAGCCGTAACAATTTCCGAGAAAAGCCCTAAATATATGGCACACAAAATAGGCGAACTTGTCTTTTTGAATTATCGGGTGTTTGAGGGTAATTTGGGGAGGGAACCTCTCCAAGCCAGCACTAGCCACCACACAGCATGCTGGTTTCCTATAGCTATGACGCTTTCGAACGTTTATGCCAGAAGAGAGGTAGATTTGCCCTTCAGACTTTGGAGGCCTTGCAAAAGGGAATTGAACAGCCACACCAGTCTGCTTGTGGCAAAGGTCTTCCCTTGTATTACTGTTAATAGTATTTTCTTATCATCATCGCAGTTTTTTGCATTGGAAGCTATTATAGATTGACGGAGCTGTCACTCTTGCAGATTTTGTTCACGCTATGCATGCGCTACTGAGCAGAGAGTATGCAGAAAGTGTCCAACGGATCCTGTATAGACAGGGCGTTTTCGCTACTGCTGGCAAATCCTCGCGAATCTCACATTTTAGCTCCGGAAGTGAAAACTTGGGCAGACGGCTAGAATGCGTTAAAGGTACCGCGAAACGAAGAAAAACGTAAGAAAGGTCAGGACCAATGCTCTTGATCAAGCAGTTTGTATGTTGAGCATAAGCGGGAGAAATAATGCGTTACCACAGTGATCGTAGCATCTGTCGCAGCACAGATTGCTTTAATATTGGTTGGTGTTTGCGGGTTTGAACGCATGCCAAGCAGTTTCACAATTAATTTGTCATCAATAAGGCTTTTAATGCAAGCTCAAGCAGAATACAGTTTGCTGTTATATCAATATCGCATGCCCAAGCAGCATACGAAGAATACAAAGACATGCGTGGCAGTATGAAATCTGCACCTGCATTTCTTGGAGGAATAGACGTGTTCCCTAGTATCTGATATTGTAAGAAAATTCGTATCTCGATATCAGCTGCTTCGAAACAAAGCTCTGCAAGCCTATGCGTAAGATGATGATTTATTAGGTAAACTAAAATTTGCCGATGGCTTTGATGTTATAGCTCTGATGCCATCCGGTGTACTGCACAAATCGATACTGAATTAGCCAGCGTTAATGCGTGCATATCTACGCCGAGGAGGCTGCAACACTCTAGGCTAGAGAGACGCAAGAATGCACTGTGCAAAGAGCAGCGCTTCAAAGTGTGAGCACATTGGGCATGACAACAACCGACGTCTGATTGCGTTTGGCTCTGTTGCACGGCCACGATGCATTCAGAGAAAAGAACAGACGTTAATAGACACAATAAATGGACAAGGAAATGTCACATTTTACATATTTGGGAACAGCCGCGGCAGGACGAGTTGCCTACTACTAGGTGGGCTTTTGGTGGAGACTTCGTACAATAAGGCAATTAAGTTTTCATACGGCGCCTCGCCAAGTTTTGCGTGCATCTCACTCTTTTTCATGCTGTTGCTATAGTGCTTGGCTCGCAAAGCAAGTTTTCCCGTATGAATATGCAGTACGTTGCATGATCAAATTTCGTAGCACATCTTCATCTGACTGATTCTCTTGACTGCAAAGTGTGTTTTGCAGAAATACACTGAGTCCTGTCTCTCGGGAATGCACTGGGCATCACATGATTCATCCACAAGACTGCAGGACTGATGATAGAAACAGCAGCAAATCGCGGCCACCGTTTACAGCAGAATAGAAAAAATGTGTGTTGGACGCAGGGAGTGCGCACCTAGCGATTCGCTAACTATTTCATAAGAAGCATTGATTCCTGTATGAAGCAGCAACGTATACCGTGGATGCATTACTGGAATGCCTGACACAGTGTTTTGCGGATCCACCTGAACACGTAGGTAGTCGTCGGGATGTAGCTGCATAACAGCTGTCGCAGGTGAACACTACAGTGACCACAAGTGGGCTGTTATACGAGTACACTGATGATGCACGCTCCGAGCGAATGCCTAGACACTGAAAGCAACCTTTTGGCTACTCAGGAACACTTCATATTTGATAAAATGTCAAAAATATGTTACGGCGTACTGGTACGGTTGATGTGGGAGGGCCACATACTCAGCAAACGTGTCGAATCACGTTTTCTGGAATAGGTGAGCAGCGGTCATGCAAAGCTGAAAGCAGCTGTGTAGACTGTCCGCACCAAAACCAAAGGTACATGATTACTCGAAGATAGTATGCATTTGCTTGTTGCACACAGATGCAGAAAGGACTTTTATGTGTCGCAAAATCAAAAAGCACTTTGCAAATGCATCCATAACGCGCTTGAGGAGGAGCCGCAAAGCAGCAACGGTTTTCAGATTGCTGAGATACGATGCGCGTACTGCGTCACATCTTTTGTCTCGTGGCGTGTTTGCATGAAGGCATCACTGCTGGAGCCAGCTCGCTGCCCCAGGTGAACACTATGATGATCGTGACTCTATAGCAGTACGTTTGTGCTGCTGGTTTATGTTCCACATGAATGCCCAAAGTTTAAGGGTCTGCATTGTCACGACAGGATTGCTACAAATCGCACAGAATGCCGGGGGCGCGTTTAGATCTGCTTGTGGTTTTATTTTGGAATGATCGTGAACACACGCAGACGTGCCATTGCAAACAATCTTATATCGAAGGCGCAGCAGCATCAATGCGACAGGTACAGATAGTTACATACTCGCGGAAAGCAGAAGGCATATGCCTGTGAACAGAAAGTGAGCATGCATCCGCTGCAGGCAGGTGACGAGGGGCCTCTGACACGCAGCAACCACGAATTTCGAATATCAGGTGCTTCTACAGCGCGCTTCATCATTTGCTGCAAGGTGGCAACGTTCCGCAAAGTGCTAGGGTAGGACGAGCATTCCCGGTCGAGTCTTTTGTCTCGTGCAGTGATTGCATGGCAACATTATTATTCCCGCTAGCTGCCCCAAAAATGATCACCAGGCCTGGACAGCAGTGTGCGCTTACTTATGATATACTCTCCACAGACACTCATGAATAGCACTTGTCACATCATGATCCCTGCACATTCCTCAAAATGTCGGAGGCACATTCAGGGATACTTGTGACCTTATTTTGGAGTGCTTTGTCACACACAGGCTTCCATACAAGCGATACTACAAGCGAATGTGACTCAGTGCTCATGTGGCGAGCACACCACAGCTTGTATACGCGATCCGCAAACACCAGAACAAGTCGCATGCACCTGTGCGCAGAAAGTGAGCATGAGCCTGCTGACGCCAGGCGCCCTTGAGGCAACGATTCGCCGCAAAAGCAAACCGAATGCTTCAACTTGTCTTATAGTGCGCTAAATCACATGCTACAGAGCGCCAGCAATATCTAGAGCGCTGCCCTGCCATTAATACACTGACTCCAGTCTATCGCTTCGTCCAGCGACTGCTTGACGACATCATTGCAGGCATCCGCTGCACCAGGTGAACACTACGATGTGCAGCTCAGGAAAGCAGTGCGCATCATGACGTTCCAGCGGTAGGCTTGTACTAGTGGTGCACGCTCCCCGTGAATGCTCAACCGCTTAAAGCTATTTATTGTGACGTCGGGATTGCAGCGCATTGCGTCGAATGTGAGTGACAGGATATGTTCGTGATGCTGGCGTAAGATGGTGATCCATGCAGCCGAGGTGCCAACAGATCAGGCAATTTTCTATGCGACGACGGATGAACGCTCACGTGGGGGTTGCAGAAAGGCTTGTGTATGCAATCCGCACACAACAGGACGAGAGGCTTGTGCTTGTGCACAGAAAGTGAGCTTGCGTCTGTTGAAGGCAGGTGCCGATGGGGCCACGATTCGTCGCGAAGACAAGCGCAACGCAGCGCATGTAGAACAGGGGCACTGGCACGAACGTGGGTAGCAGGAGACCGCTAGACGGCGTTGCGTGGCGCCGCACTATTGTAATGAAGTTGACGACATAACGTTGGTAGTATTTAAACTGCGATGAATACAGATTTAGGACGAGACAAGCGGGATCAATAAATCGGCGCGCTCATGCAATATCGGCTACGCAGACTCTGTGCAGGGCGGTTACGAGTTTCATGATCAGGCAGCTGCCACCGGAAATATTTCCTTGCACGTCTGGGCTTTCGGCAGGTCACGCGTGTCAGGAGTGGGTACCTGCTGAACAAGCGGACGTGCAAGTTTCACTATTGAGGCGGCTAGCATTTGCAGGGAAGCCACGAACTGCGGATGCAAAGTACGTGTTCCAAGCACGGCATCAAAATATGTCGAACATCAGGAAGTGCGTCCGCGGTGGGCGGTAACGCGTAAGAATGAGCCCAGAATGCTGCATTTCGCGGCCGCGTGTAGCAAAGAGAGCGTTTTTCTTGCTGCTGAGAAGCATGGACATTCCTTTGTTCCTGACACTTGTCCTTCGAATCTCCTGTTTTCATAAGTAGTTACCACTAAGTGTGACACTATGTGTAGATAAGCGAGTGTTGTTCGCTTCCGTTGCATTGCGTTCATCTTGAGGTGGATCCGAGGAAGCTAAACATAGACGCATATAGACTTATAGCCCATTTCCCCGTGTTTGTTATGTGGTTGCATCACCAACGCGCTGATGAACGGATGTTTTTATGAGAAACCCTGCAAGTGCGAGTGCAGAATAGTGATCATTGCAATGGGTCGGGCACGACAATTTCGAGGACTAGACATTCTCGTTATACCGTGGCCGACAATGAGTATTGCCTTGATGCCAACACGACAGCCTCTGAAGGACGACTTTTTCCCAAGGTCAAGAAAGGAACAAGCAATGCAATGGATTTATTGCTCAGTGAGTACGTTTCCTGCATGGAGCGATACACACATGACTCACCAAATTCTGCAACAAACATGGCTTTTTACGACAAATGTACACAGACGATTTGCGACTGCGATTAACCCCAATAAAACAGTGATGACATAGCAGCAACAGACCAACAGTTCAAGATATAGCGCGAAGAACTTGGGGCGCCGGGTGCGAATGATTCAGGGTTTATCGCTTAGCGTTTTAGCGTCTAGCATGTAGGGTTCACGGTTTAGGGGTTAGGGTTTAGGGTTTAGGGTTTAGGGTTTAGGGTTTAGGGTTTAGGGTTTAGGGTTTAGGGTTTAGGGTTTAGGGTTTAGGGTTTAGGGTTTAGGGTTTAGGGTTTAGGGTTTAGGGTTTAGGGTTTAGGGTTTAGGGTTTAGGGTTTAGGGTTTAGGGTTTAGGGTTTAGGGTTTAGGGTTTTAGGGTTTAGGGTTTAGGGTTTAGGGTTTAGGGTTTAGGGTTTAGGGTTTAG
>NW_013544017.1:0-2147 GCF_000499545.2 Eimeria tenella
GCTGCTAATCGTGCTGTTGCTGCTAATCGCGCTGCTGCTGCTAATCGTGCTGCTGCTGCTAATCGCGCTGCTGCTGCTAATCGCGCTGCTGCTGCTAATCGTGCCGCTGCTGCTAATCGTGCCGCTGCTGCTAATCGTGCCGCTGCTGCTAGTCGTGCTGCTGCTGCTAATCGTGCTGCTGCTGCTATCCTGCTGCTGGCGCGAGTCCCGCTGCCGGTGCGAATCCTGCCGCTGCTGCTTTCGCTGGATCTCTCCGGACTGCTGCTAGCCTGCAGCCGCTGCCACAACTAGGGTGCGCCGCTGCTGCTGCCGCTGCTGCCGCCGCTGCTGCAGCTGACCCGGGAGGCAGCTGCAGGCGAAGGAGCCGAGGAGGTTGGTGCAGACGTGCTGGCAGCCGGCGTTGGGGCTGCTGCTGCTGCTGCACTCGTCAATGTCCTGGCAAAGCTTGCCGTTGGGCAGCAGGCGGAAGCCCGGGAAGCAGCCGCATGCAAAGCCCGGGGCCAAGTCGAAGCACAGCTGCTCGCAGCCTGCTGCGCCCGTGCTGCACTCGTCGACGTTGCTGCAGCCGCTGCCGCTGCTGCGCCCGTCGCCCGCAAAGCCCCACCGGCAGCTGCAGCGCGGCAGCGCATGCACCCACTCCAGCACGTTTTCTGGAGACACATCTGAGAAGCAGTCTGCGTTGGAGTCGCAGAAGTCCCGCAGCAAGCAGCAGACTCCTTCGCGTTTCGGGTCGCAGTGCGCGAGCTCTGCGCCGAGCTGCCCCAGCCGCTGCAGCGCAGCAGCGGCGCCGCCCGCGCCCAGCAGCAGCTGCTGCTGCGGGGGGGGGCGGGGGGGGGGCGCCTGCGGCTCGCGCTGCGCCGGGGCGCGCGCCGCCAGCAGCGGGGCTGCTGCTGCTGCTGCTGCTGCTGCTGCTGGGGGCGGCGGGAGCGGGGGGGCTGCGGAGGAGGCAGAAGCAGGCAAGCGGTGCGCGGGCAGGTTCGCGCAGCAGCAGCAGCAGCAGCGGCAGCAGCAGCAGCAGCAAAGGGGAGCACCTGCTGGCGAGCGCTCTTAGCTTCGGGCTTGGCTGGCTGCTCAGGGTATGCGACATGCACTAATGCACAGTGTTCACATCCAGTCAGTTAAATTCGTTCTTTCGTTCATTGAGTGCATTTCAACGGAAAGTCATGTCAACTGCTGCTTCCTGAACGGCTTCGGAAACTCTAAAAGAACTCCAATGCCACTTCGAGGAGCAACCTACCTTGGGGTGTATATACACCTGCAGCCTGACAGTCCACGGACCAGTTTGCTGCTGCTGCTGCTGCACCTGCAGCAAAAGCTGCTGCAGCTCTGAGCCTCTTCATAATCCCTTGAATGGCACTCTTCGAATTAAGACGGAAAGGGGAAAAACAATTTGTTTTGAGTTGCTGCTGCGCTGCTGCTGCGCTGTGGGGCCGTCGCTGCTCCTGCTGCTGCTGCTGGGAGAGCCGCCCGCCGGCTTGTCTGGCTGCAATTTCGCGCTTTCCTTCGCCCTACAAAAGCTAGTGAGCTTAAAAACACAAAAAGCATAAAAGGAAAATAAAAGGAAAAAGTTTAAGATCCGAAAAAGGGGGAAATGAGCTGCTAACAGCGAGAAGTGACCTCCCTGGTCTGTCCGGGGTTCGCGCAGGGAGCCAGCTGCAGAGGCTACTGCCGCTTCAACGGTGCTTTCCGGAATTCATTCTGAAATAAATAGAGAAAAGGAAATTTAAAATAAATAAAAAAGTATTTAAAGACGCAATAGACGCAAAAGACAGCCCAAAACCCAGCCTGCTGCTGCACACCGACACCGCAGCTGGCGTCACCACGGTCCCACTGTAGCTGCAGCCTCTCCCCGCCGCGACAAGAGGCTTCTTTGCATTTTAATTAATTTGATTTAATTTTATTTATTAAAATTTATTTTATTTCCCAATTTTTAGTTTAAAATGCCACTAAAAACGCTCATCCATTCCCATTTCATGGGGCCCCTACGCCCTGCAGCGCAGCAGCTGCAGTGAACAGCAAACGCCAAGAAAGATTATTAATAGATGCAAAAAAGGGATTTTTAAAAATATTTAGAACTTTCTTTATTTATATTTGGCAAACTACTCGAAAGAAAGAAAAAAAATCCCCGAATTTTGGGTCTTTTTCAT
>NW_013544018.1:0-2412 GCF_000499545.2 Eimeria tenella
GCTGCTGCTGCTGCTGCTGCTGCAGCTTGGCGACGCGCCTCTTTGCTGCGTGCCAGAGGTCGAGGGCGAGGGGCGCGAAGTGGAAAGGAAAGAACCAGTCGAAGCTGCTGCAGCCCTGGCAGTAATAAAGCAGCACCCACTGGAGGCCCCTGAGGTAGTGGTCTGCTGCAGCAGCAGCAGCAGCAGCAACAGAGTCTCCTGCTTCCAGCCGGAACTTCTCCTGGTAGTACAGCAGCCGCCACTGCTCTCTGCTGCGGCACCCCAGCCCGCTTGCTGCTCCTTCCTGCAGCAGCGCATGCAGCCCCAACTCCCTCGAGCTGTTCAGCAGCTGCTGCATGCGCGCTCGAAACAAATCCAGGTCTTCTTGCCGGCTCCGCGACCCTCCTGCTGCTGCTGCTGCTGCTGCTGCTTCTCCTGCTGCTGCGTCCTCGTCGCCCTTCGGCCGCTTCGCCGGACGCCGAGAGCCGCAGCGCGACGCGTCCTCACTTGCTGCTGCTGCTGCTGCTGCTGTTGCTGCTGCTGCTGAGGGGGAGGCTGCGCAGCCCTCCCCATTTTCTGCCACAGTGTCGGCGCCATCTGCGTCGTCCTCATCATCTGCTGCTGCTGCTGCTGCTGCATCTGAACCTTCTGCTGCTGCAGCAGAAGGGCCCCCATCAGAAGCCTTAGGGCCCCCTTTGTTGAGGAGTGTTTGCTTCAGCTGGCGGGCAACTTCTTCGTTTGAAGGCAGCCCCTGACTTCGCTGCTGCTGCTGCTGCTGCTGCTGTTGCTGCTGCTGCTGCTGCTGCCAGTGGGGCTGCTGCTGCATGTCCCGCTGTTGGAGGGCCCCCGCGGCCCCATGCAGCCGCTGCTGGTCCTGGTGGTACTTCTCCCGCATGCGCTCCTGCAGCAGCAGCAAGACACCACACGCTGCAGCAGCTGCTGGCAGCAGCAAAAGGGGACGAGCAGCAGCAACAGGAGGCAAGAAGCAGCAGCAAAAGGAGGCGAGGAGCAGCAGAAGCAAGCAAAAGAGAAAACAACAAACTAGAGAAAAGAGACAGCCTCAGGTGCTCAAATAGCAGAGTAAATTGCTGCAGCAGCAGCAGCCCTAGCAGCAGCAGCAGCAGCCCTAGCAGCAGCAGCAGCAGCCCTAGCAGCAGCAGCAGCAGTCCTAGCAGCAGCAGGAGCAGCCGCAGCAGCTGCTGCTGCCGCAGCTGCGAATCGCTGCTGCCCGCCCCGGCAGCGTCAGCGGTTGAGGTTGGGCGCGTAGGGCCTGGGTTTAGGGTTTAGGGTTTAGGGTTTAGGGTTTGGACCTTGCGGATGAGTTCGCGTTTGATGAGTTCTTCCTCGACTTTGGCGAAAGCCGCGAGGAAGTGCTGCAGCTGCTGCAGGTCGACTTTGCCTGCATGCGTGAGGTAGCTGCTGAGGGTGTGGGGTCTGAGGTGTACGTACACCTCAAGCAGCGCGTCTATGCTGCCGCGCTGTATAGACTGGTGCGGCAAATGCGGCAGAAAATCATTTCCGCAAAGAAAGCAAAGAAATATGAAGTCGTCTATCACCCGCTCCAGCTCGTAGCGCCCCTGCAGCAGCAGCAGCAGCGGCAGCAGCAGCGGCAGCAGCAGCAGCGGCAGCAGCAGCGGCAGCAGCAGCAGCGGCAGCAGCAGCGGCAGCAGCAGCAGCAGCAGCAGGAGTGCGTCGGGGTAGAAAGGTTACGGGAGGAGGAAGAAAAGGTGTGGGGGTATAGTGAGAATAAAAAAGATACAAAAAAATTAAAAAATAAAAATGAAATAAAAATGAAAAAGAAATGAACAAATAATAAAGAAATGAAAAAGAAATTGGAAAGAAATGGGAAGATATAAGAGAACCTAAAGAGAAATTAAAAGAAATTAAAAGAAATTAAAAGAAATTAAAAAGAAAGAAAGAAGAGATAAAAAGAAGTAAAAAAGATCAAATAGAAATAAAGGAAATTAGAAGGAAAACAAAATTTAAAAGATAAAAAGATGAGACATGAGACACAAAAGTGATAAACGAAAAAAAGAAAAGAAAAAGAGAAAAACACAAAAGAAAAAAGGAAAACAAAATCCACAAAAAAGAGAAAATACAAAAAAGAAAAAAAGGCAAAAAAATCAAAAAGAAATCAAAAAGAGATCAAAAAGAGATCAAAAAATGGAACAGAAAGGGCAAAAAAAGAAAGAAAGAAACACAAAAAAGAGGAAAGAAACTGAAAAAGAAAAGAAGAAATAAAAAGAAAGAAAGAAGAAATACAAAATAAAAAAATTAAAAATAAAAAAATAAAAAAGGAGTTCTCACTCCGTCGCAGAGCTCGTGCTGTATGTACTCCCGAAGGACTGGCAGCTGAATGAGCTGCAGCGGCTTCCACGCAGCTTTTAATTCAATTTCCTTTTTGGTTTGCTGCTGCTGCTGCTGCTGCTGCTG
>NW_013544019.1:0-2146 GCF_000499545.2 Eimeria tenella
TGCTGCAGCTGCCGCTGCTGCTGCAGCAGCTGCGCGCAGCAGCAGGATCTGTCTTTCTGGATTTCCAGTTCTTCGAGGGTTTATCGAAGTTAATTGGAATTAATAAAAGTCTTTTTAATTTCATTTTCAAAAAAGCTGCTGCTGCTGCTGCTGCTGCTGCATCTCCCGAGGCAGGTGGCGTGGGGTGTACATACACCTCAGCTCCCCGCGCGTCCCACTTTTCAGTTTTTTCCATTTTTCCATTTTTTGCTTCTTTTTGTTTATTTTTAATCCTTTTTAGTTCCTTTTAATTCTATTTTATTTTATTTTGTCTTGTTTTGTTTTATGTTTTTCATTTTTATTCTTTTTTCTTCATTCTTTTTTGTTTTCCACTTTTCATTTCCTCCATTTCTTTCTCCACTTTCCACTTCCTGCGTCTTTTCGTTTCGTTTTCACTTTTAAATCCAATTGTGTCTTTCCCCTTTTATCCTGCTGCTGCTGCTGCTGCTGCTGTTCATTCTCCTGCTGCTTCTTGTCCTGCTGCTTCTTGTCCTGCTGCTGCTGCCTCTCGTCTTCATCCCTATTCCGCTGCTGCTGCTGCTGCTGCTGTTTCTTGTCCTCGTTCGTATTCACCCGCTGTCGCTGCTGCTGCTGCTGCTGCGGCCCCCCCCCCGCGCCTCCCCCCCATCCCCCCCCGCTGCTGCTGCTGCTGCTGCTGCTGCTGCTGCTGCTGCTGCAGTCGCTGCTGCCCTCGCTGACGGGGCTGGGGTTTCTGCGGCGAGACGCGGGGGGGGCCCTGGAGGAGCGGCTGGGGATAATAGAGTTCGTGCTGCTGCTGAACGGGCGGCAGCAGCAGCAGCTGCAGCAGCTGCTCAGCAGCAAAAACCTTTTTTCGAAGCAGCTCCCCAAAATGCCCAGAGACTACATCAGCAAACTTGTTCTCGACAGATTCCACTTCACCTTTGCCCTCCGGAAGCAGCAGCAAATTGTTGCTGCTGTTTGCTTCAAGCCCTACTTCCCCCAGGCACGCAAACCCTAAACCCTAAACCCTAAACCCTCCGCCTCCCGCCACCCCCCAGGCCCACCCGCGGGCCCACCACGCGCCTAGCTAGCTAGCTAGCTAGCTAGCTAGCTACTACGTGGCTAGCTAGCTAGCCAGCTAGCTAGCTAGCTAGCTGGCTAGCTAGCTAGCTGGCTAGCTAGCTAGCTAGCTATGTGGCTAGCTAGCTAACTAGCTGTGTGGCTACCTAGCTAGCTAGCTAGTTATGTGGCTAGCTAGCTAGCTATGTGGCTAGCTAGCTAGCTGGCTAGCTAGCTAGCCAGCTAGCTAGCTAGCTAGCTAGCCACATAGCTAGCCAGCTATGTGGGGGTTTGCGACGCTGAAGGGAGCGTGTGTTGCTGCCGCTGCTGCTCGTTCTCGTGTTGAAATGGCCCCTGCTGCTGCTGCTGCTGCTGCTGCTGCTGCTGCTTAGCGTTTCGCTGAAATAGCGTTTTTGGCAGTTGCTGCTGCTGAGCAAGTGAAGGGCTACGGGACAAGACTTATGAGCCACTTGAAGGAACTCGTCAAGAAAAGCGGCATCGAGTACTTCCTCACCTACGCAGGTAGGGTTTAGGGTTTAGGGTTTAGGGTTTAGGGTTTAGGGTTTAGGGTTTAGGGTTTAGGGTTTAGGGGGGTTGGGGTTCGGTAGGGGTTTGGGGTTAGGGATTAGGGTTTGGGGTTTGGGGGTGGATTTGGGGGTGGTCGGTGGGCTGGGACGCTCTCTAGGGTTTAGGGTTTAGGGTTTAGGGTTTAGGGTTTAGGGTTTGTGGTTCAGACAACTTCGCAGTGGGGTATTTCCGGAAGCAGGGTTTTTCAAGTCGAATAACTTTGCCTCGAGACCGCTGGCTAGGGTATTTATTTAGGGTTTAGGGTTTAGGGTTTGGGGTTTAGGGCCTAGGGTTTTTATTTTGTTTAATATTCTTTATTATTTTGCTATTTATTTGTTTATTTATTATTTGTTTTCGCGCTTATTTTTGCCTTCTCTTTGCTGGCGTTTTTCAATTTGCTGCTGCAAAACTAACTGCTGCTCCTTTGCTGCTGCTGCTGCTGCTGCTGCTGCTGCTGCGTCGGGGTGTAGGTACATCAAGGACTACGACGGGGGGACTTTGATGGAGTGTCGATGAAGAT
>NW_013544020.1:0-2299 GCF_000499545.2 Eimeria tenella
CAGCGGCAGCAACTCACAGGCAGCTCCGTAAGTGCTGCCAGCTGTCTTGTGTCCCTTAAGCATTCATTTAGCGCTTGTTGCTGCTGCTGCTGCTGCTGTTTTGTGGGCAACAGCCGCTGCTGCTGCTGCTGCTATCTTTGCTTTAGGCGGAAAGTGCTTGTGAAAGAGATACGATTGGAACAGCAGCAGCAGCAGCAGAAGCAGCAGCAGCAGATTCTGCACCGGCTACAGGAGAGTGCTGCTGCTGCTGCTGCTTCTTGGACCCCACCGCAGCGAGACCAGAGTTCTGTTCCTTTGCTGCAGTAGCTGCTGCTGCTGCTGCTGCTGGGCTGCCTCTGCCTGTGGCTCAGCTGCTGCTGCAGCAAGACGCTCTGGAGAGCTTTTGCAGTATGTCTTGCTGCTGCTGCTGCGCCATCATGAACAGCCGGTGCTGCTGCTGCTGCTGCTGCTGCCGGTGCAGGCGATGCACAGGGCTGTTGCTGCCGCTGCTTCTTGCACGACTCTCATTTGCTGTTGTTGTTGCTGCTGCTGCTGCTGCTTGTAGGTGAAGGAAACAGCTTTTACTTTGACAGCGAAGTTCTGCAGAGAGAGCCATCGGACACATGGGCAGCTTCAGCTGCTGCTGCTCTTCGGGTTAGCTACTGCTGCTGCTGCTGGTGCTGCTGCTGCTGCTGCTTCTGCTGCTCCGCTTCTGCGGCTGGCGAGGCCATGCAACTGTCTTGATGCTGCTGCTGCTGCTGCAGGAGCTGCTGCAGGAAGCCCTTAGCCTCCGTGCGTGTCCAGCAAAGAGACGAGCTGCTTCCATAGCAGCAGCAGCAGCAGCAGCAGGCGCGAGCAAGATGGGTCCAAAGCCAGCCGGCAAGCAGCAGCAGCAGCAGGAGCAGCAGCAGCAGCAGCAGGCGGGGTCTACTTTGCTGCGTCAGTCTGCTGCCGATTTCATCGCTGCTGCTGAATCGCCGGCTGCTGCTTCGGGGGCCTCAGCAGCAGCAGCAGCAGCAGCAGCAGCAGTGGCAGTAAAGACGCCCAAGGGTTTTCTGCTGCTTGAGGGGCCCCTTGTAGCAGCACTTGAGGCCCTGGTGCTGCAGGCGACTGGCCTAGACCCTCGCAAGGAAGCAGCTGGGAGAACTTTGCTGCTGCAGCTGCTGCAGCAGCACGCAGACAACTGCCATATTCTGCAGCAGCAGCAGCAGCAGCAGCAGCAGGCCGAGCAGCAGCAGCAGCAGCAGCAGGCCCAGCAGCAGCAGCAGCAGCAAGTCCAGCAGGAGCAGCAGCAGCAAGCCCAGCAGCAGCAACAGCAGCAGCAGGCCCAGCAGCAGCAGCAGCAGCAGGCCCAGCAGCAGCAGCAGCAGCCCCAGCAGCAGCCGCAGCAGCAGGCCCAGCAGCAGCAGCAGCAGCAGGCCCAGCAGCAACAGCAGCAGCAGGCCCAGCAGCAGCAAGAGATAGCGGAACAGCAGAAGCAGCCCGCCGCAGTAGTACAGACAGACCGCATGAACAAGTCCCAGCAGCAGCAACAGCAGCAGCAGCAGTAACAGCAGGAGCAGCAGCAGCAGCAGCAGCCGTTGCCGCACGTGACAGCACTTATTGGCGTCCGTCTTGTGCTGCTCGTCGTGGTCTCAACGCTGCTGCTGCGTGGTCTCAACGCTGCTGCTGTTCATGCTGTTGCTGCTGCTGCTTTTGCTGCTGCTGCTATTTCTGCTGCTGCTGCTGCTTTTGCTGCTGCTGTTTCTGCTGCTGCTGCTGCTGCTGCTGCTGTTCCATGGGAAGGGCAATGCAGTGGGCAGCAAGGGCACTGCGGCAGCAAATGCAGTTTTCGCAGCTTGAACGTAGCGCAGCAGCAGCAGCAGCAGCAGCAGGAGTAGCAGTAGCAGCCTACCGCAGCCAGCAGCAGCAGCAGCAGCAGCAACTGCTGCTGCTGCTGCTGCTGCCCAATGAGAGCTTGTGAGGGACGATGCTCTGGACATTCTTATTTCCGTTTTTTCAATATTTGCTTTGCAGGGACTAGGGTTTAGGGTTTAGGGTTTGAAGTTCAAGAGCTGACTAGGGCCTAGGGTTTAGGGTTTGTAGTTCAGAGGCTGACTAGGGTTTAGGGTTTGTATTTCAGGAGCTGACTAGGGACTAGGGTCAAGGGTTTGTAGATCAGAGGCTGTCTAGGGTTCAGGGTTTAGGGTTTAGGGTTCGTAGTTCAAGAGCTGACAAGGGTTTAGGGTTTAGGGTTTGTAGTTTAAGGTCGAGAGGTTCAGGCTTCAGAGTTTGCAGGCTAGGGTTTAGGGTTTAGGGTTTGAAGTGCTCTAGAACTGTC
>NW_013544021.1:0-2143 GCF_000499545.2 Eimeria tenella
AGGTGTACATACACCCGAATTGGATCCAATTTAATTATTTTCAGGTGTACATACACCCGAGTTAGATCCAGTTTAATTAATTTCAGGTGTACATACACCGAAATTAAATCCACGTGAATTAATTTCAGGTGTACATACACCCGAATTAAATCCAATTTAATTAATTTCAGGTGTGCATACACCCGAACGGCCTTTAATTAAATGTAGTGCGACTAAATTGGAGCTGTCTATACACCTCAAGTTTCTTCTTTGAGTCCAACTTAATTTCAGGTGTACATACAGCCAAGCGCCTCTGCTGCTGCCCTCGCCTGTACGCCTTTTAAAATCAGTTTAATTTTAATTTAATTGTTTTGTTAATTTGTGTTATTTAATTAATTAATTTCTTTTCTTCACTTTTCCATTTCTGCAGGGCCAGCAGTGTACGTACACAAGACAGCAGGGCTTTTCTTCTTTTAGAAATGATCCTTTTAATTAGTGCACGGACACTGTGCTCCTCTAGCCAGCCAGCTAGCTAGCTAGCTGGCTAGCTAGCTGTGCAGGCCTGAGAAGCAGCAGCGGCTGCTGCTGCTGCCGCGCCTGGTGCTGGTGCTGCGTCTGCTGCAGCACAGGTTAGCAGCAGCAGCAGCAGCAGCACGACCTGAAGAACTTGCTGCTGCAGCACGTGGTCCATTAGTTCTCATTCTGCGAACATTGTTTAACTAGTTTTTTATTTGTTTGCCACTTGGGGTGTATGTACACCCCAAATGTACATACACCACTGCTGGTTCGCCTTTTCGGGTGTATGTTCACCTTACGGTGTACATACACCTTCGGGTGTCTGCAGCAGGCGGCAGCGAGCAGCTCCGCCTTCTCGCCATTCTTCTCCTTTTCTTTCTTTATTTATTCAAATAAATAAAATAATCCAAAACTATTCCGATTTCATTTATTAAATGCTTTATTTCTCTCCACAACAACCCCAGCTGGCCTGGGGGCCCCCGGCTGCTGCCGAAGCCCTGGGGGGCCCTCGCCGCTGCTGCGGGGGCTGTGTTTCGCTGTTGTTTAATATTTGTTCATTTATTGAGTTTGTTTGAGTCATTTTTGTCTATTTTAATTCAAAAAAGGAGAAATTCTAGAGCCGGAGAGCTCCTGGGCGACCCCGAGAGCTGCTGCTGCTGCGGCTGCTGCAGCGTTCGCGCTGCTGTTGCAGCAGCAGCAGCAGCAGCGGGGCCTGAATTCCCCTATCAGCTGCTGTCCTCGCCCTTCTTACTTGCTGCTGCTGCTGCAGCAGCAAAACGCAGGCAGCAACTACTGCTCCCCCCAGTTGCAGCAGCGCCAGGAGGCCCCACAGCAAACCCTCTTATTCAACTTATTCCAAAGGGGCCCCCTGGGGGCCCCTCTTCTCTGCGCAGCAGCTGCTGCTGAGGCGGAGGGTAGGGCTGCAGCAGCCGCTGCTGCGTTTGCAGATTCACGCAAAATAGCGGCAGCAACCGCAACCGCAGCAGCAACTGCAGCAGCAGCAGCAGCAGCGACAGAAACTGCAGCAGCAAGGAATCACCGAAAGCACGGCAGCAGCCCAGCTGAAGCAGCAGCGGCAGCAACTGCAACAGCAGCAGCAGCAACAGCGCCTGCAGCAGAAGCGCCAGAGCAGCAGCACCAGCTGTTGATCCGCAGCAGCAGCAGCAACTGCAGCTGCAGCGACACCAGCAGCATCACAGCAGCAAAAGCATCGGCTGCATTAAGAACAGCAGCAGCATCATTAGTCGCAGCAGCAGCAGCAACTCCAACGGTGCCTGCAGCAGCACCAGCAGCAGCAGCACCAGCCGCAGCAGCAGCAGCAACTGCAACGGTGCCTGCAGCACCACCACCAGCAACAACAACAGCAACAACAACGGCAGCAGCAACAGCAGCAGCAGCAGCAGCAGTTGAAGATGGCGCTGCATGCAGTGTTTGAGTTGTGTCTGCACTTTTGTTCTTTTAAAAATATTGATTTGCTGCACCAGGGGACTTACAGAATAGAGTCTCAGGTGTACGTACACCCCAGCACCGAAGTCCTCTACCCCACAGAGGCCGATGCAGAGAAGCCTGCTGCTGCTGCTGCTGCTGCTGCTGAGCAGCAGCAGTCCAAGCACCAGGATTCGCCCGTTGCAGCAGCGGGGGGACTGTC
>NW_013544022.1:0-2203 GCF_000499545.2 Eimeria tenella
GCAGCAGCGGGGGCCCCCCCAGGGCCCCCGTTTGGGTCCAACAGCTCCATCTTTTCCTGTCTTCTAAGTTCAAATATATTAAAATAGATGCTTAAGGGGTAAAACGAGAAAAAGTAGCAGAAGTGAAAGGGATTAGGGTGTACAGACAGCTGGGCTCAAGCAGGCCTGCTGCTGCGCCGGTCAGCTGCTGCGGCTGCTGCTGCTGCTGAATTTCCCTCTTTTGCTGCCCTGTCCTTCCTTTTCCTTTTAAAATGCTTTTGAAATTAATCAGATTCAAGCAAGGGACAGAAAACAACACGGAAACACTCCACTGGTTTTGCTGCTGCTGCAGCGATCACAGTTGTTGCTGCTGCAGATGCAAACACAGCTTGCCGTTGCTGCTGCAACTGCCGTATCAAACATAGCTTGCTGATGCTGTTGCTGCTACAGCGAGCATAGCTTGTCGTTGCTGCTGCTGCTGCTGTTGCGAACACAGCTTGCCGTTGTCGCTGGTGCTTTTGCTGCTGCGGCGGCGAACGCAGCTTGCTGCTGCTGCTGCTTGTGCTGCTGCAGAAACTAGAAGCCACTAGCAGCAGCAGCTGGCAGCAGCAACAAGCAGCGGCTAGAGGTAGCTAGTTGAAGACAGCAGCAGCAGTAAACAGCAGCAGCAACTGACGGACGCTCCCAAGAGCAACTAGCAGCAGCAGCTGCAGCTGCTTCTGCAGCGGGCAGCAGCAGCGTGCCGCACTGCAGTTATCGGTTTTGCCAAAGTAAACCCATAAGCCCTAGACCCTAAACCCTAAACCGTAGGCGTGAGGATCTACACCCTCAATCCAAAGCAAGCAGCCCCAAACCCTAAACCCTAAATTCTAAACCCTAGGCTCTTGTCTTTGCAGTTGCTGCTGAACTGCTTTTGAGGGTTTTTCGACAAGGTGAGGGTTTAGGGTTTACGTTTTTCTTTGAGTTGTTATTTTTGCTGCTGGCAGCAGCTGCAGCAACGCAAACCAGTTTGCTGCTACTGCTGCTCCAGTTGCTGCTGCTGCTGCTGCTGCCGCTGCTGCTGCTGCGGGCGAAAGTGCGGCCACCGCCGCTGCAGCAGCAGCTGCAGCAGCAAAAGGGGCAGCAGCAGCAGCAGCAAACGCGGCAGCACCAGCACCAGCAGCAGTAACAGCAACCAGAACAGAATGGCAAAGGGAAGAAGCGAAATAGAATTTCGATTTTGTGTTTCCTTTGATTTGCTGCTTCCAGACTTTCTTTTTTTCCTTTTTGTTCCTTTTTTACTTTTTAAAATAATTATTTCCATTTAATTATCCTTTTCTAATTCATTAAAAAAGAAAACTCACTCGAAGCTGCAGCAGCTGCTGCAAAACCCTAGGGTTTATGAATTAGGGTTTGGGAAATCCAGTCTAGGGTTTAGCGTTTGAGCTCCAGGGTCTAATTTTACAGTGTACAAACTAGGGTTCAGGGTTTAGGGTTTAGGGCTTCTGGAAACCCTTTGGATTTCGGCCAAAATGGTATTAATGGACACCAAATGGCGCACCCAAGAAGGCTGAGGAGATTTCGAAAAAAAGAATCGCGAGGGTTTAGGGTTTAGGGTTTAGGGTTTCTGGAAACCCTTTGGATTTCGGCCAAAATGGTATTAATGGACACCAAATGGCGCACCCAAGAAGGCTGAGGAGATTTCGAAAAAAAGAATCGCGAGGGTTTAGGGTTTAGGGTTTAGGGTTTCTGGAAACCCTTTGGATTTCGGCCAAAATGGTATTAATGGACACCAAATGGCGCACCCAAGAAGGCTGAGGAGATTTCGAAAAAAAGAATCGCGAGGGTTTAGGGTTTAGGGTTTAGGGTTTCTGGAAACCCTTTGGATTTCGGCCAAAATGGTATTAATGGACACCAAATGGCGCATTCAAGAAGGCTGAGGAGATTTCGAAAAAAAGAATCGCGAGGGTTTAGGGTTTAGGGTTTAGGGTTTCTGGAAACCCTTTGGATTTCGGCCAAAATGGTATTAATGGACACCAAATGGCGCACCCAAGAAGGCTGAGGAGATTTCGAAAAAAAGAATCGCGAGGGTTTAGGGTTTAGGGTTTAGGGTTTCTGGAAACCCTTTGGATTTCGGCCAAAATGGTATTAATGGACACCAAATGGCGCATTCAAGAAGGCTGAGGAGATTTCCAAAAAAGGAATCGCGAGGGTTTAGGGTTTAGGGTTTAGGGTTTCTGGAAAC
>NW_013544023.1:0-2271 GCF_000499545.2 Eimeria tenella
GAAGCTGCTGCCCAAGGGGACACGGGAGCAAGTACCACCTTGTGAGCCCTCTGCCGCTGCTGGTGCTGCCGCTGCTGCTGCTGGTGCTGCTGCCGCTGCTGCTGCTTCGCACACGGAAAGCTGACGGCTTGTCACCTGCTGGTGCTGTTGCTGCTGCTGCTAGATTTGCAGCAAAGCTTCCGCCGCCGCGCTGCTGCAGCAAAGGGGCCTTGTCTAGGGCCTGCAGCAAATCAACAAGAAGGCAGCTGCGTTTGCTGCAGACAGCCACAATAAGAGTCCACAAGCCCCCGCTGGGGTCCTCAATTTGCTGCTGCTGCTGCTGCTGCTGCTGCTGTTGTAGCTCCTGGTCCCAGCTCTCGTGTGGCTGCAGAGCCAGTTGCTGCTGAAGGGGGCGTGCTGCTGCTGCTGCTGCTGCTGCTGCCTGCGCCTCCTCTGCCACCTGTACTGCTGCTTCCACGTCGCTGCAGCGCAGCAGCAGCAGCAGCACAGCTTCTTCTACTCTGCCCAGCCGCTGCAGCAGGAAAGCAGCAGCACGAGGGACTTCAGGCTTCAATGAAGAGAAGCATGTTCGCAAACTCTGCAGCATGTCTTCGGGAGCGCCTGCTGCTGCTGCGTCCGCTGCTGCTGCGTCTGCCGCTGCGGCGTCTGCTGCTGCTGCGTCCGCTGCTGTTGCGTCTGCTGCTGCTGCGTCTGCTGCTGCGGCGTCTGCTGCTGCTGCTCCTGTCGATGCTGCTTCGCCTGCTGCTGTTGAGTCGCCTGAAGCTGCTGCTGCTTCGCACGCTGCTGCTACCACGGCTGCTGCTGCTGATGCTTCGGTCACTTTTTCTGGCTCGTCTGCTGCTGCTGCTTCTGCTGTTGCCGGCTTCTCACCGGCTGCGTCTGCTTCTGTTGCTGCTGCTTCCTCAGCTGTTGCTGCTGCTGCTGCTGCTCCGGCTACTGCTCCGGTTTCGGCTACTGATGTCTTGTCTGCTGCTGCTGCTGGTTCGGCGTTTGCTTCTGCCCCCGATGGTGCAGCAGCAGCAGCAGGAACTGCTGCTGCTGCTGCTGCTGCTGCGGGCGCCGCATCTACTGTCGCCTGTGCTGGACCATCGCAAGATGGAGCAGCAGAACTGTCCTGTTTCGGCTGCTGCTGCTGCTTCTGCTGCTTCTGCTGCTGCTGCTGCCGCTCCTGGAGCAGCAGCGCGTAGGCTTGGT
The DNA here is from genome assembly GCF_000499545.2 of Eimeria tenella. NCBI lineage: Eukaryota > Apicomplexa > Conoidasida > Eucoccidiorida > Eimeriidae > Eimeria > Eimeria tenella. Next base: position 1,195 of record NW_013544023.1, read on the forward strand.
CGTAGTCGTAGCTGCCGTCTGCAGCACGAAGAAAGTCCAGCAGCAAAAGAGGCTCCAGCATGAGGTAGAGTTTGATCTGCAGCAGCAGCAAACCGCAGGAGCAGCGCAGCAGCAATAGCCACAGCAGCAGAAACTCAACGCGGTAAACGAACACAGCACTAGTAGTGACCGCAGCAGCAGCAGCAGCAGCAGCAGCAACAGCACCCAGCAGAAATCCAGGTAAGAGGAAGCTAGCGAAGCTGCAGCAAGGTACAGGTAACCACAGCAGCAGCAGCAACAGCAGCAGCAGCAGCAGAAGCTGCAGCAGGCACACCTGCAGCAGCGAGAAGGCCTCAACAGCAGCAGGACTGGCGCTGTAGGCAGCTTTTAAATACAAGTGCAGCAGCGGGGCGCAGCAAACTAGCGGGGGCACCACAGCATCAGCAGCAAATAAAAGGGACCCCCTGCTGCTGCTTTGCCCGCAGACGCTGCAGCTGCAGCAGCAGCTGCTGTTGCTGCTGCTGCTGCTGCTGCAGCTGCCGCTGCAGCAGCAAATCGAGGAGACCACTGGCTGCGCGAGCCACGGCTTTGCTGCATTCAGCCGCAGACACAGCAGCGCCAAAGCTTCTGCTGCGTCCAGCTGCAGCAGCTGCAGCGCCATGTCGGGCACAGCAGCAGCAAGTGCAGCAGCAGCACTTTCTAGCGACGGCAGCAGCCTCTGCTGTTCTTCCTGCGCAGTCCCCGCTGCTGCAGCAGCAGCAGCAGCAGCTGCTGCTGCTGAGGATGTTTGGTCTGCAGCTGATCCGTCGAGGCAAGAAGCTGCTGCTTCGCTTGGCTGCGTGAGCACGCGGTGTATGTACACTGCAGCACGAGGGGACTGCAGCAGCAGCAGCGCTTTTGCTGCGCAGCAAAACAGCCGCAGCTGGTGAGCCATAAGCACGCAGGCCTGCAGCAAAGGTTCACAAAGGGGGTTCGTCAGCAAGACAGTGCTCTCTTGCTGCTGCTGCTGCTGCTGCTGCAGTCGCTGCAGCACGCGCTCGTGAGCCTCGAGCGCGGTCTCTTGAGGGCTTGTGGGGCCCCAAGGAGAGAGGCAGCGCA
>NW_013544024.1:0-2136 GCF_000499545.2 Eimeria tenella
CAGCGATCCTTTCAACAGAGCAACATAATTCCGACAGTCAACCACTGGGCAGGAATGTGGACGACTGCTAGCAAAGTGCTAGTAATTTAGGACACCACGACGTTAGACAATGACACTGACAGAGACAGGAGGGAGTGTGTACAGGATCGAAGCTTCAGGGCTGCAAACACCAATAAGAAGGGACAAAGGTCTACGAAGACTGCAGTGGATTACAGACTGACGAAAGCGTCGGCAAAAAGGGAATGATGCTCTGACGAAGGCACAGACACGCTCACGGCGACGGAAGTTGCCGCGCAGGCAAAGTGACGGGAAGCGACTGTTACGGAGGCGAGTGCAAACAAAACCAAAGACAGTACACGCGTATGTGCCACAGTAGAAGGAATAAATTCAAGGGCAAAAAGGAAACAGCGGAGACATTGAGTTGCTCATGGTTTGGTGGAGAAGAAGCTCTCCGTGCGTGTCAGTCTAGAGAACTCTCAGGAAAAGGAGCGCATGTGGCAAGCGTCATCCCGTGACTTACTGTATTTCATCTTTTCAGAGAATGTGGTCGCCAGGATTTCTCTCAATCCTATCCTGCAGATGAGAGGCAATGAGGATTTACCCTGCCCCAGGACAATACGCCGTCCACAACATAAATGCAAGGGATTGCGGTAGGAGGCGCATTGTCCGGCAACCCGGAATCGAACCAGGGACCAACAGATAACTGCAACTTCTACAGTCTGCCGCTCTACCAACTGAGCTATTGCCGGTCGACCCGCGCACCCGTTTCTCGCATCTCGCTCCACTGCCTTCACAGAGGTATCAGGCGAATGTGCGGCATTCGATAGACAGAGCACTGGATCTAAGCAGCAACTGTTTTGAGATAGCAACATAGCCCCGGCAATTAACCATTAGCATGAAGGCAGGCAACTGCTAACAAAGCGAGAGAAAGCGACTGCTACGAGTGCGGGAGCAAACAAAACCAAAGACAGCACATGCAAATGTGCCAAAGTGAAAAAGGCGAGTTCAAGCGGAAAAAAGGAAACAGCGGAGACTTTGAGGTGCTCATGGGTTCATGGAGAAGAAGCACTCTTCGCATGTCAGTCGTCACAAAATTGAGCGCATGTGACAAGCACCGTCCCTTGATACATTGCCTTTCACGCTTTCAGAGAATGTGGTTGGCGGTATTTCTGTCATATTTTTTCTGAGATGAAGACACTGACAATTTGGTTTGGTCTACTTTATTATAACAGACAGCGTGGATGCCGGTCTGCTGGGCTAGGGCAGTCGTGTTTATTTAAGCGCAATGCGTCATTTATAATTCCTTCGATATTCAAAACACAGGGAAATTGCGTGTGGGGCGCAGCCAATAAAGCTAAAACATCCGGCAACCCGGAATCGAACCAGGGACCAACAGATAACTGCAACCTCTACAGTCTGCCGCTCTACCAACTGAGCTATTGCCGGTGGGTCTGCACGCCCGCTTCTCGCATGTCACTGCACTGCCTCCGCAAAGCTGTCAAACGAATACGTTTGACGCGATACACAGTTGACTGGATCTAAACAGCGATCCTTTCAACAGAGCAACATAATTCCGACAGTCAACCACTGGGCAGGAATGTGGACGACTGCTAGCAAAGTGCTAGTAATTTAGGACACCACGACGTTAGACAATGACACTGACAGAGACAGGAGGGAGTGTGTACAGGATCGAAGCTTCAGGGCTGCAAACACCAATAAGAAGGGACAAAGGTCTACGAAGACTGCAGTGGATTACAGACTGACGAAAGCGTCGGCAAAAAGGGAATGATGCTCTGACGAAGGCACAGACACGCTCACGGCGACGGAAGTTGCCGCGCAGGCAAAGTGACGGGAAGCGACTGTTACGGAGGCGAGTGCAAACAAAACCAAAGACAGTACACGCGTATGTGCCACAGTAGAAGGAATAAATTCAAGGGCAAAAAGGAAACAGCGGAGACATTGAGTTGCTCATGGTTTGGTGGAGAAGAAGCTCTCCGTGCGTGTCAGTCTAGAGAACTCTCAGGAAAATGAGCGCATGTGGCAAGCGTCATCCCGTGACTTACTGTATTTCATCTTTTCAGAGAATGTGGAAGCCGGTATGTCTGTCACTCCCTTTTTGAGATGCAAGGCATTAAC
>NW_013544025.1:0-2131 GCF_000499545.2 Eimeria tenella
TGCTGTTGCTCCTGCTGTCGCTGCTGCTGTTGTTGCTGCTGCTGCTGTTGTTGCTGCTGCTGTTGTGGTTGTTGTTGCTGCTGCTGCTGCTGTTGCTGTTGTTGTTGTTGTTGCTGCTGTTGTTGCTGCTGTTTTTGCTGCGGCTGTTGCTGCGGCTGTTCTTGCTGCTGTTCTTGCTGCTGTTCTTGCTGCTGTTCTTGCTGCTGTTCTTGCTGCTGTTCTTGCTGCTGTTCTTGCTGCTGTTCTTGCTGCTGTTCTTGTTGCTGCTGCGGCTGTTGTTGCTGCTGCGGCTGTTGCTGCTGCTGCGGCTGTTGCTGCTGCTGCTGTTGTTGTTGCTGTTGCTGCGGCTTTTGCTGCTGCTGCTGTTTTTGCTGTTGCTGCTGCTGCTGTTGCTGCGGTTGTTGTTGCTGCTGCTGTGCCCTTTCATCTTGCTGCTGCTCACTTTGGGCATTTGCTGCTTCATCTAAAGCAGCAGCAGCAGCTGCTGCTTCCGTCTTTTCTGCTGCTGATGTTGCAGCCGCTGTTGCCGGTGCGGCTGTTTCTGCTGTTGCAGCTGTTCTTTCTGTTCCTGCTGCTGTTGCTGCTGCTGCTGCTGCTGGGGACGCAGCTGCATGCGCCTTATCTGTCTGCAGCGACTGCAGCTCTGCTTGTGCTTCTGCTAAAGCTTGAATAACAGAATCTTGTGGCGGCAGATCTTTTGCTGCTGTTGCTGCTGCTGCTGCTGTTGCTGCTGCTGCTGGCGCCTCTCCAGCTGCTGCTGCCGGCGCTGTTGCTGCTGCTGCTGACGCTTCTGCTGCTGGTGCTGGTGGCGCTCCTGTTGCTGGTGCTCCTTCTGCTGCTGGTGCTGTTGCTCCTTCTGCTGCTGCTGCCGCTGCTGCTGCTGCTGCTGTTGCTGCAGCGGCTGCCGGTGCCGCTGCCTCCTCTGGTGCTGGCGGTGCTTCTGCTGCTGCTGGTGTTCTTGTTGCGGCTGTTGCCGTGGCTGCTGCGCTTTCTGTTGCTGCTGCTGCTGCAGTTGCTGCTGCAGTTGCTGCCGCTGCTGCTTCTTTGGGCTCGGCCACGGAGCTGTTGGGAGCAGCAGCAGCTGCTGCTGCTTCTTCGGTGCTGCTGATTTGCTCACCTTCTTGTTGTTGTCCCTGCTGCTGCTCCTGCTGCTGCTCCTCCTGCTGCTGCTGTGTTGTCTGTCCCGTATCTTGTCGCTGTTGTTGCTGCTCCTGCTGTTGCTGCTGCGCCTCTTGCTGCTGCTGGTGCTGTTGCTGCTGGTGCTGCTGCTGCAGCTTCTTTGTGTGGCGCCGCTGCCGGCGCTGCTCCTCCGGGTCTTCTGGGTTTTGCTGCTGCTGCTGCTCCTGCTGCAGCTCTTGCTGCTGGCTTTTGTGTTGCTTCTGTTTTTGCCGCTGCTCCTTTTGCTGCTCGTGTTCTTGCTGCTGCTCTTCCTGCTGCTGGTCCTGCTGCTGCTGCTTGCGGTGCTTCGACTTTTGCTGCTGCTGCTGCTCCGGCTGTTGGTCCTGCTGCTGCAGCGGGTCGCCCTGCGAGTCTTGAGTTTTCTTCTTTTGTTTCTTGACCTTTTGCTGCAGGTCCTGCTGCTGCTGCAGCTGCCTTTGCTGCTGCTGCTGCTGCAGCTGCTGCTGCTTCACGTTGTCAGTTTGTCTCCTTCTCGCGAGCTGCTGCATCGTGAGTCCCTGAAGGCTATTTTCAGCAGCAGCAAAAGAGTCTTCTCGTTCCTGCTGCTGCCACCTGGCTTGCTGCAGGAACAGCTGCTGCTGCTGCTGCTGCTGCTGCTGCAGCAGCAACTTGTAGGGCACTGGCGCAGACTTTCTGCTGAGGCCCAAAGGCCCAAATGAAGTTTGGCTAAAAGAGCTGAAGGAGTTTTCTTCATGAGCAGAAGCATTAGATCTGCTGCGGAAGCTGCTCCACTTTTGCTGCTGCTGCTGCTGCTGCTGCTGCTGGTGGCTGCTGCTGCCGTTGTTGTGCCGCCGCCACGCTGCATGCAAAGACCCAGAAGACTCTTCGCGTTCTGCAAAAGAAAGCGACAGTTTGTTCAGCAGCGAAGCAGGCTGCCGCTGCTGCCTCCGCTGCTGCTGCTGCTGCTGCTGCTGCTGCTGCGAGGGGAACTGCAGCAAAGTCAAACTCTTGC
>NW_013544026.1:0-2429 GCF_000499545.2 Eimeria tenella
ATAAGTCCTTAAGAACGTCTTTAATTGTTTTTGCCTTTTTGCTGCTCCGGGAAACAAACTAATCAAATAAATGATGGACACAAATTCACCCCCGTGTTGACAAAGTTCAGCAGCAGCTGCTGCTGCAGCACTTGCTGTTCAGCCTTTGCTGTTACTTCTGTAGCGCTTGCTGTTCCAGCATGTGCCGCTGCTGCAGCACTTGCTGCTGCTGCTGCACTTGCTGCTGCTGCAGCACTTGCTGCTGCTGCAGCACTTGCTGCTGCTGCAGCAAGTGCCTAGCGGAAGTCGCCGTGTGGTGCGTGTTGCTGCTGCTGCTGCTGCTGCCCCGTGGCCCTTGCTGCAGCAGCAGCAGCATGTGTCTCCAAGTCCCCCAGTTTGTTCCTCAAAATGTCGAAAGCCATTTGAACAATCTTCTCGGCTGGCATTACCCCAGTAGACTGAGCATCAGCAGCAGCAGCAGCAGCAGCAAAATTTAGCAGCAGCAGCAAAATGTAGCAGCAGCAGCACCAGCAGCAAAATGTAGCAGCAGCAGCAAAAGTAGCAGCGGCAGGGGTAGTAGCGGCAAGAGCAGTACTAGCTGCAGCATCAGCAGCAGCTGAATTAGCTCAGTTAACTTGGCACAGCCAGCAAACGCAGCAGCAGCAGCAGCAGCGATGAAAGCAGCAGCAGCAGCAGGAGCAAAAGCAGCAGCACGTGCGGATATAAAGAGGAGGCAGCACAGTAATCAGAAGCAAACTGAAAAGGAGACAAATAAAAAGAGACAAATAATGAAAAGTGAGGATAATAAAAACGAGACAAATAAAAACGAGACAGCAGCAGCAGCAGCAGCAGCAGAAGCAGCAGCAGCAGCAGCAAACCTCGACAGTGAAGAGGAAAGTCCTTTCGTCAGGAGACACTTCCACCACGCCCTTCAAATTCAACTCTTTCGCCTTCTTCGTGCACTGGCTGCAGTACCTGCAGGAGCAGCAGCAGCAGCAGCAGCAGCAGCACTGAAAGCAGCAGCAGCAGTGAAAGCAGCAGCAACAGCGACAGCTACACTAGCAGCAGCAACAGTAGTAGTAGTAGAAGCAGCAGTCAACAGCTACGGCAGCAGCTGCAGCAAATGCTGCAGCAAGGGTAGTAACTGTAGAAGCAGCAGCAGCCGCAGCAGCAGCAGCAATGGCAGCAGCAGCAACAGTAATTTTGACAGCAACCTCAGTGGCTGCAGCAGCAGCAGCAGCAGAAGTTATTGCTGCAGCAGATTATGCTGGTATATGTACACCAGCATCAACAGCGGCAAGAGCTGCATGAGCAGCTGCAGCAGCAGCAGCAGCAGCAGCAGAGACTGAAGCAGCAGCAGAGACAGCAGCAGCAGCAGCAGCAGCTTACATGCAGTCAAGGGGATTTGCCACTCTAAGAATGCCGTTGCCTGCAGCAGCAAAAAGAGACAAAAGAGAAATATGAAAATAAATGAAAGTTTTATCTTTAATTAATTCTAAATAAAGAAACATTAAAAAAATAAAACGAAAAGAGATTAAAAGGAAATGAAAAGATAAAAAGGAGTAAAAAGATATTTAAAAAAACAAAATATTAAATTGAATAAAAAAGGAATTAATAAAATACAAAAGGAGGCGAATGGATTTAAGAGAAATAAAGAGGAGACAAAAAGAAATAAAAGAAAAGACAAAAGGAGACAAAAAAGAGAAATTAAAAAAATAATAAGAAATTAAAAAAGATAAAAACAGAGAAATAAAAAAGAATCAGAAAAAGACAATCAAATTTGAAAAATAAAACCAGAAATAAAAATAAAATGAAAATAGAAATAAAATTCAAATTAAATTAAATCAAATTAAATTAAAGCAAGTTAAATTAAATCAAATCAAATTAAATCAAACTGAATTAAATTAAATCAAATTAAGTCAAATTAAATTAAATCAAATCAAAATCTTCTGCGGGTCTTCTGTTTGAAACAAAGAATTAAATCTCATTATTAAATTCAAAATAAAAATAAAAATAAAAATAAAAAAGGAAAGTGTCTCACCGCCGAGTTGTGTGTCGTCTTCGAATTCGAAAACATTTCGGGGACAAGACTCTGCACTGCAAATCAAAATAAATAAATGAATGAATAAATAAATTAAAAAAAATAATAAATAAATAATAAATAAATAAATAAATTAATTAATTAATTAAGTGGGAAAAGAAAGCAGAGAAAAAGAAGGGATGGAAGCTGAGGGCTGCTGCTGCAGTCTCTGCTGCTGCTGCAGTCGTTGCTGCTGCTGCTGGTGGAGTCGCTGCTGCTGCTGCTGCAATTTGCTGCTGCTGCTGCGGCCGCTGCTGCTGCTGCTGCAGTCGCTGCTGCTACCGCTGCAGTCTGCCCTGCTGCTGCTGCAGCCTGCGCTGCTGCGGCAACAGTCTCTGCTGCTGCTACTGCGGTCCCTGCAGCAGCCGCT
>NW_013544027.1:0-2448 GCF_000499545.2 Eimeria tenella
GGGTTTAGGGTTTAGGGTTTAGGGTTCGGGGTTTGGGGTTTGGGGTTTAGGGTTTGACCGCCGACAGCATCGACACAGTCGCTCAACACGCAGCCTACAATTCAGGGTGTAGGGTTTGGCTGGAAATAAAATCAAAAAAATGAAATGAAATTAAATTTAAATGAGTAAATAAATAAATAACTAAATAATAGATAATTAAATAATTATTAAAGGTTTCTGCTGCTCTAAACCCCACAGCTGGGGGCCCCTGCAGCCCAGCAGTTCAGGTTTCCAGGGCCCCAGGGGCCCCGAACCCTAAACCCTAATCCCTTAACACTAATTCGGTGAATAAGGGTTTTCGTTTGCTTTATTTGCTCTTTACATATAGCTTATCCACCCAATTACGTTTTCTAAGCCTTAGACCCTCAACTAGGGTTTAGGGGTTTGGGTCTTAGTAACAGCCTGACGACAAACCCTAAACCCCAATTAGGGTTTAGGGTTTACCCACAGCAGCAAACCCTCACTAGGGTTTAGAGTTTAGCCACAGCCACACAGCCGCCAGCGGCTCAAACCCTAAAGCCTGAACCCCAAACCCTAAACCCTCACGAGGCTTTTGCGCCGTCTCTAAACCCTAAACCCTAAACCCTAACTACGGTTTAGCGCTGTGTCTAAACCCTAAACCCTAGCTACTGCTCATGCGCCGCTTCCATATCTTTCCTAGGGTTTCTGCTCACCCGCAAATCCTAAATCCTAAACCCTAAACCCTAAACCCTAAACCACATATATTTTTAAGTGCTGCGTCTCTGTCGAGACGCACAGTCAACGGGTACACCTGAGAAACCACGAGGTGCTGCTGCTGCTGCTGCTGCTACTAATGTTGCTCCTGTTGCTGTTGCAGCAACAGTGCCAGCTTCTGCTCCTGCTGCAGCACCAATTGTAGCAGCGTCTGCTGCTGCTGCTGCTGCGCCAGCTGCTGCTGCTGCGCTAGCTGCTGCTGCTGCAGTTCCCTGAGACTCAGCTGCAGCTGAAATGTGCACTAATGTTTGCAGCAGAAGATACTAGAAAATGCCTGTTGCTGCTACCACTGCGGCTGCTGCTGCTGCTTCCACAGCTGCTGCTGCTGCTGCTGCTGCTGCTGCTGGTCTACATCTCGCGCCTATGACAGCTCCTGGTGCTGTGGCTGTTCAAGCTGCTGCTTCATTTGTTGCTGCTGTTTCTGCTCCTGCTGCTGCTGCTGCTGCTAACAGCTGCGCTATAGATGCCTCGGCAGGCTCACTGCACTGCCGTCGCTGCTGCTAGAAGCTACAACTGCTGCTGCTGCTGCTGCTGCTGCTGCTGGAGGACATCTGTGGCGCAGCAGCAACTGCGTCCCGTGCTGCTGCTCGTCAAGGAAAGGATGTTGATGCTGTTGTTGCTGTTGTTGCTGCTGCCGCTGCAGCTGCTATTGCCTGAATCGGTAGCACTTTCTGCTGCTGTTGTCAGGACTCTTGCTGCTGCTGCTGCAGTGTTTGTTGCTGCTGCAGCGTCTGCTGCTGTTGTGGCGTTTGCTGCTGCTGCAGCGTTTGTTTCCGCTGCAGCTGTCGCGGTCTCGTCTGTGTATGCATCTGTTGCTTCGCGTCTGCTGCTGCTGCTGCTGCTGCAGCCGCAGCAGCAGCAAACTGCAAGGAGATGAATGCAGACAAATAAAGGAACCCAAAAATGAAAATCTATAAGTCGAATCTGCTTCCAGAAAAGTCCCAGTCTTCGTCCGCCTGAAGCAACAAGCAGCAGCAGCAGCAGCAGCGGCAGCAGCAGCAGCAGAAGCAATTGCAGCAGGAGCAGCAGGAGCATGAGCAAATGCACCACCAGCATCAGCAGGAACAGCAACCAGAGCAGCAGCAGCAGCAAGTGGAGCAAGTACAGCAGCAGCGGCAGCAGCAAGAGTAGCACCAAGAGCAGCAAAAGAAGCAAGAGCAGCAGCAGCAAATTGAACAGGAGGGGCAGCTGGAAATGAAGCATAAAAGCAAAAGAGAAAAGCTGCTGCAGCAGGAAGAAAGGAGCAGCAGTTTGCTGCAGACAGACCCGCTTCTCTATTGTCTCTCCTTCTTTGTCTGTTGTTGCTGCTGCTGCTGCGGGTGCTGCTGCTGCAGCTGCTGCTGCAGGCGGCTCGCGCCTCTCTGCTGCAGCAGAAGTCTCCCGGAAACCCACTTCCCTTCTTCTGTTTGCTGCTGCGCGCCTTTGCTGCAGCAGCACGGGCTTCAAGTTGCTGAGAGCCCCCCCCACAACAGCTTGCTGCTGCTCATAGTGCAGCAGCAGCAGCGGCCACACATCCACTTTCTCGAGGAATTCAGCAGCAGCAGCTTGCAGCAGCACCGAGCCTCCTGCTGCAGTTGCTGCTGCTTCCTCTGCGCCGGGACTCTCGCCGCCGGCCCCGCCCCCTGCCCCTGCTGCTGCTGCTCCCCCTGCTGCTGCTGCTGCTGCTGCTGCTGC
>NW_013544028.1:0-2128 GCF_000499545.2 Eimeria tenella
TTTCTACTGTCTCTTTCCCTCTTCTAGCTTCCTGTAATATCCACTTGTCCTTTAGTTGTCTCCTTTTGCTTCCCATTGTCTCTTTCTGCTGTCTCCTTTTGTCTCTTACTATCTCTTACTATTTCTTACTATCGATTACTGTCTCTTAGTGTCTCTTAGTGTCTCTGACTGTCTCTTTCTGTCTCTTGCTGTCTCTTAGTGTCTCCTTTTATATCTTACTGTCTCCTTTTTGTCTCCTCCTATCTCTCACTGTCTCCTTCTATCTCTTACTGTTTCCTTGTGTCTCTTGCTGTCTCCTTTCGTCTCCTTTTATCTCTCACTCTCTCTTTTTATTTCTTAGTGTTTCTTTTTGTCTCCTTTTATCTCTTTTTGTCTCCTTTTATCTCTCACTGTCTCCTTTTATCTCTTACTGTCTCCTTTTATCTCTTACTGTCTCCTTTTATCTCTTACTGTCTCCTTTTGTCTCCTTTTGTCTCCTTTTGTCTCCTTTTGTCTCCTTTTACCTCTGTCTCCTTTTACAAAGTGCCTCCTCCTAATTCCCAAAGTGTCTCCTTTCAATTAAATAAACTGTCTCCTTTCAATTCCGGAACTCTTTCCTTTCGTCTCTTTTAACTACATAAACTGTCTCCTTTCAACTAAACAAACTTTCTTCTTTTAATTAAACAACTGTCTCCTTTTAATTGAATAAATTGTCTCCTTTCAGTGCAATGAACTGTCTCCTTTTAATCTCAAACTACCTCTTTTCAACTAAACAAACTGTCTCCTAAAGTGTCTCCTTTTGGCTCCTTGTAACTGCATAAAGTGTCTCCTTTCGGTGAAACAAACTGTTTCCTTTCAACTAAAGAAACTGTCTCCTTTCAGATAAACGGACTGTCTCCAAAAGTGTCTCCTTTTGGCTCCCTCTAACTACGTAAACTGTCTCCTTTTGAGTAAATAGACTGTCTCCATTTGAGTAAATAAACTGTTTCCTTTTGACTGAATAAACTGTCTCCTTTTAATCTCAAACTGTCTCCAAAAGTGTCTCCTTTCATCTCCTCCTTTCATCTCCTCCTTTCATCTCCTCCTAACTACATGAACTGTCTCCTTCAATTCCAAAACTGTCTCCTTCAAATCAAGCAAAGTGTCTCCAAAGTGTCTCCAAAGTGTCTCCTTTAAATTGAACAAACTGTCTCCTTCAACTCAAACACACTGTCTCCTTCCCCGAACAAAGTGTCTCTTTTCTGAAACAAACTGTCTCCAAAGTGTCTCCTTTTGTCTCATTCAACTACACAAACTGTCTCCTTTCAACAAAACGAACTGTCTCCTTTCTTAAGCAAAGTGTCTCCTTGCGTCTCCGTTTGTCTCCTTTCACTAAACAAACTGTCTCCCTCCATTAAACAAACTGTCTCCCTCCATTAAACAAACTGTCTCCCTCCATTAAACAAACTGTCTCCTTAATCTCAAACAAAGTGTCTCTTTTCATTAGACAAACTGTCTCTTTTCACTAAACAAACTGTCTCCTCTCACTAAACAAGCTGTCTCCTTTCACTAAACAAACTGTCTCCCCTCATTAAACAAACTGTCTCCCTTCATTAAACAAACTGTCTCCCTTCATTAAACAAGCAAACAAACTGTCTCCTTTCATCGAACAAAGTGTCTCCAAATTGTCTCCTTCCATTAAACAGAGTGTCTCCAAAGTGTCTCCTTTCGCCAAACAAACCGTCTCCAAAGTGTCTCCTTCCACCCCACAAAGTGTCTCCAAAGTGTCTCCTTTCATCAACAAAATATCTCCTTTCAGTGTCTCCTTTCACTCCAGAAACTGTCTCCTTCGAGTGTCTCCTTTCACCAGCAAAGTGTCTCCAAAGTGTCTCCAAAGTGTCTCCTTCCACCCCACAAAGTGTCTCCTTTGAGTGTCTCCTTTGCCCAACAAAGTGTCTCCTTTGCCCACCAAAGTGTCTCCTATGAGTGTCTCCTTCCACTTCACAAACTGTCTCCTTTGAGTGTCTCCTTTCACTCCCCAGAGTGTCTCCTTCCACTCCCCAAAGTGTCTCCTCTCGAGTGTCTGTCTCCTTTCACCAGCAAAGTGTCTCCTCTCGAGTGTCTGTCTCCTTCCACTCCCCAAAGTGTCTCCTCTCGAGTGTCTGTCTCC
>NW_013544029.1:0-2633 GCF_000499545.2 Eimeria tenella
GCCCCCCAGTACCCTCCAGAGGCCCCAGGGGCCCCCGGGGCCCCTGGGGGCCCCGGGGCCCCTGGGGCCCCTGAGGGCCCTGGGGGACCCCAGGGCCCCAGCGGGCCTTGCAGCCCTGAGAGCCCTAAGCAGGACCCTGGGGGCCCCCAAAAGGGTACAGGGGCCACGGGGGCCCCAGGGGCTCCTGGGGCCCCTGGGGGGGCCCCTGAGGGGGCCCTTGGGGCCCCTGGGGGCCCCCAAAAGGCCCCTTTTGAATTTCGTTATTTTGCTTTTCGGAATCCTTTGGAGTCCATTAAAGATGAAGAGTTCTTTGTAAGCCTAGCATGCGCAGCAATTGCAAGCAGGGGGCCCCCTGAGGGGCCCCCCGAGGGGCCCCCCGAGGGGCCCTCAGGAGCTGCTGCTGCTGCTGCTGCTGCTGCAGACAATAAGGCAACTGCGGGGGCCCCAGAAATGGCCAAGCAGGGGGCCCCCTGGGGCCCCCTGAGGTCTAAGGGGGCCCCTTGGGGCCCCCAGAGGCAAGGGGTAGAATCAAGGCAGGGACTGCAGCAGAAGCCAGCAGCAGCAGCAGCAGCAGCAAGGCCAGCAGCAACAGCAGCAGCAGTCGGGGGGTTTGCTGCTGCTGCGCTTCCTCCTAATTTGGTGGCTATAGACTTTTTGAAACTGAAGAAAGAAATTGCAAGGGATGAAAAGAAATGTAAACGCTACGAAGCCAAGCTGCGGGTAGCGCAAACCCTAAACCCTAAACCCTAAACCCTAAACCCTACATCGTAGACCCTAAACCCTGAACTCTAGATCTTAACTTGCAAACTAAGGTAGAAGGTGCCAGTGCTTGGCTTGTTAGGCAAAAGGCTGGACAAGATAAGTTGTAGGGTTTAGGCTTTAGCGTTTAGGGTTTACGGTTTAGGGTTTAGGGTTTAGGGGATTTAAGGTTTAGGCGGTTTGTGCCCCAGGCAGCGCAAGGGCTTGCCGAGTCTGAGGAGAAACTCAAGAACTGCATCATCAAGGTGCATCAAGCCCTAAACCCTAAACCCTAAACCCTAAACTTTAAACCCTAAACCCTTAGCTCTAATGCCTGAAGAAACCCTGAGCCGAGAGCCAGTAGCCGTAACTGCTGTTTAGAAAGTACAAGTTGATGGCACAGAGTGCAAGTGCCTAACACCATTATTACGGTTTAGGGTTTAGGGTTTACGGTTTAGGGTTTGGGGTTTGCGCTACAGGACTTGAGGGAGAAGCTCCACACGGAGATTGCGCTGCAACAGGTCCTCGCTGAAGATGACAAGAAGGTACGTCAGCGTTTAGCGTTTAGGGTTTAGGGTTTAGGGCTTAGTGCTTAGTGCCTAGGGTTTAGGGTTCAGAGTTTAGGGTTTAGGGTTTAGGGTTTAGGGTTTGTGGCTCAGTGTCTGGACGCCGTGAAGAGCCGCGAGCCTCCGAAAAGTGCAAAAAAGAAACAAAATAACAAAAGTGGAAAAAGAGGAAAAAGGCGGTGAAGAGCGCTGGGGTGTACGTACACCGCGAGTGCTGAAGTGTATAGACACACGGATTTTCGAATTCAAAAATATTTAAATGCATCAATGCATAAATAAATAAATAAATAAATAAATAAATAAATAAATATAAATATAAATATAAATATATGTACACGTAGACAAATATATAAGTGTCTATTTATACTATTCAATATCAAAATAACATTTGCATTCATGTGCATGCGCATGCACTGTACATACACCTGGCCGTCCCATTTGCTTGCATGCATTTTTCCCAGATTTGGATTTTTGTGTTTGTACACTCTAATGGACAAAAAGGCATTTGATTGGATTTATTTGCAAAGTTTTATTTTGAGAATTCAGTTTGAATGGAAAATGCTTCTAAATGCATTTGTAAATGCATTTAAAGAGACTAATTGTTCAAAATTAAAAATAATTCTTCTTAGTGCACTTAATGGTCTTCTTTAGGGTTTAGGGTTTAGGGTCTAGGGAAGTGCGCCAAAGCACACGCGGTTCTCTGTTCAGGTGTACGTACACCTCAAGACCCAGCAACAAAGAAACAAAAAGACAAAAAAAGAATAAAAAATAAAAACGAAAAAAGAACAAAAAGCAACTTAGCCAAAAGAGGCACTTTGTGGGCACTGGCCATCTAGACAAACCCTAAACCCTAAACCCTAAACCCTAAACCCTAGACACTTTTTTAGGGTTTCGGATCTCCGGGCAGCTGACCAGTATTCCATGACAGCCTTTTTCTTTTGAATTAAAAAAGCATATTAAAAGCTGTTGGGGCGTTGCTGGGGTTTTGGGCTTCCGGGTGTAATAGAGTTTAGGGTTTAGGGTTTAGGGTTTAGGGTCTCCTGACTAAGCCCCGCTTGCTGTTTCCTTTGAAAGTACATAAGTTAATTGAAATCCAAATTCGGCAAATAAGAATAATTCCCGAAATTAGGGTTTGGCGTTAGGGTTTAGGGGTTAGTTACGGTTTATCGTCAAGGCTCTATTCAGGGTTTAGGGTTTAGGGTTTAGGGTTTCATGTGGGTCCTTGGGTCCTGCGTCCGGGGCCCCTCGTTCTGTGCATTTTTCCCCGTTTTTTCGCCAAATATGAGCCAACTTAATTAAATTTGAATTTATTTTTAATTTTAAATGTTT
>NW_013544030.1:0-3053 GCF_000499545.2 Eimeria tenella
ATTTATTTGATTTATTTGATTTATTTCGTTTTTTGCTTCTTCCGAAAGAGACACGGGAACAGGCAAAGACAAAGGTGCTGCGGGGGGCCGCCGGCGGCGTCCTGCTGCTGCTTCTGCGAAGCTGGCTTTTGCTGCTGCTGCTGCTGCTGCTGCTGCTGCTTGCTGCTTCCGCTCTTCCTCCTCTGCAGCTTGCTGCATCTGGGCCTCAAATTCTGAAGCAGCAGCAACACAATGCGCCCACAATATTTAGACCAGCAGCAGCAGCAGCAGCAGCAACAGCAGCAAAGAGACAAAAGGACAAGGAAAAGAGAACAAAAAGGGAGAACAAAGGAAAAGAAAAGAAACAAAAAAATACAAAAGAACAAAGAAAAAGATAAAATTAAAAAGACAAAGAAGATAAAAAAGATAAAAGACAAAGGAAGAGACAAGAGAGGCGAAATAAACGAAGCAAAAGAAGAAGCAAAAAGAATAAAAAGGATTGAAAAAGAATCACCCCACAACCCTAAACCCTAAACCCTAAACCCTAAACCCTAGCGCGTGCCTGCGTTTTGGCGAAGTTCTTCTTTTTCAAAACCCTCGAGGCCAACTCCCACTTTCCGCAAAGTGTAAAACATCGGACCCAACTCCGCCAGCCAGTGCGCGTCCACCGCTGTCACCTACACGCAAACCCTAAACCCTAAACCCTAAACCCTAAGCTACGAAGAACAGATCCTGGATCCTCGCGGACAGTTCCCATGTATTATTTGGTGGTGGAAAGAAGCCGGTGGTAGCCCCCAAACCCCCTCCCACCCCAAACCCTAAACCCTAAACCCTAAACCCTAGCTGACAGTTCCCATATACTCTGATGGTGAGGAGGAGCTGGTGGTACCCCTCAAACCCCCGTCCCACCCCCACCGCCCCTCACCCAAACCCAAACCCAAACCCTAAACCCTAAACCCTAAACCCTAAACCCTAGCTGATAGTTCTCATATACTCTTTGGTGGTGAGGAGCAGCTGGTGCTAAACCCCTTCCCACCCCCACCGCCACCCACCCAAACCCAAACCCAAACCCTAAACCCTAAACCCTAAATCCTAAACCCTAGCTGACAGTTCTCATATACTCTTTGGTGGTGAGGAGCAGCTGGTGGTAGACGACGTATTCGGGTGTCTGTCCAGCTGCGTAAAGCGCAGAGTTGGGGTGTACATGACAAGGAACACAAGTCCTCAAGTTTAAATATTCTCCAATTCCCCGAAGTTTCGCAGCTTGGTGGAAGTAACCCGCGCATATCGCCTGAAACAAACCCTCGCAAACCCTCGTAAACCCTCGTAAACCCTCACAAACCCTCGCAAACCCTGAAAACCCTCAAAAACCACCAAAAACCACCAAAAAACCGTCAAAAACCCTCGCAAACCCTCACAAACCCTCGTAAACCCTAGGGAGCCTCAAACCCTCTTCCCAAACCCTAACTTCAGTGAAACACAAACCCTAGCTTTGATAAACCTCAAACAGCATCTTTAATAAACCCCAAAAGGGAGGCGAAAAAGGACGAAAAGGAAACAAAAGAAGGGACAAAACGGAAACAAAAAAGAGACAAAGTGGGGCGAAAAAAAAAATAAAAAACAGACAAAAAAGAGACAAATAGGGGACAAAAAAGAAACAAAAAAGAGACAAAAAGAAACAACAAAGGATTGAAAAGATTAAAAAAGGGAAAAAAGAAATGAAGAAGAAATGAAAAGCTGACTTTTCTCAAAATGTCCCAATCTGTGCCGCAGGAAACTTCGGGAATTCCGTGCTGCCTCATGGTGTCCACCAGCTGCGCCCTCACTTCCTGCACTCGCGCCATTGCCTGCAGCAGCAGCAGCAGCAGCAGCAGCAGCAGCAGCAAAACAGTAGCAAAAGAGTTACCTTCGGCTGCACAAACAGGTTGAGGCACCACTGTGGACTAGCATGAGCGCGTTTGAACCACCACCACCGCAGCACCAAAACAACAGCAGCAGCAGCAAAGCAGCAGCAGCAGCAGCAAAAGAGCAGCAGCAGCAGCAAAACAGCAGCAGCATAATTTTGGCTGAACGAAGTGTTTGGGGCACCACTGGGTACTAGCACGGGCTCGTTCGAACCACCACCACAACAGCAGCAAACCAGCAGCAGCAGACCAGCAGCAGCAAACCAGCAGCAGCAGCAGCAGCAGCAGCAGCAGCAGACCTTGGGCTGGACGAAGTGTTTGAGGCACCACTGGGGGCTGCTGTTGGCCCGTTTGAACTGCTGGAAGACGTTGAGGAGAGTGAGGTGGTCGCTGTCTGGAACGAAGAACTTCTCGCGGAGAGCCTCGGCCTCTTGCTGCTTCTCCTTGTTGGGAAAAAAGAGCGAAGGAACGGAAAGCAAAGAGACGACAGAGACGATTTCGCTGCTGCCGCCTGCTGCTGCTGCTGCCAGCAGCATCTTCGACAGCGGGGGGTCCAGCGGGAAGGCCGCCATTTGCTGCCCCGCTGCAGTGAGGGCCCCCCCCGCGTCGAGGGCCCCCAGGGCCCACAGCTGGTGCAGGGCCTCGAGGAGACAGTCGCGGGGAGGAGGGTCAATTAAGTCGAAGTTTTCGAGATCTGAGACCCCGAGAGACTTCAGCAGCAGCACGACATTGCTGAGGTTCGAACGCTGCACCTCCGGCACTGCAGCGGGAAGCATTTCGCGGAGAAAAGCTGCTTCGGGGTACAGCCGGAAGCAGCAGCCGCTGCTGCAGCGGCCCGCGCGGCCGCTGCGCTGCAGCGCAGCAGCTTGCGAGATCGGCGCCAGCTGCAGCAAGTCCATTCCCACTGCAGCACTGAACACTTTTACTTTGCAAAGTCCGCAGTCCACCACGTACTTCACTCCCTCCAGAGTCAGCGAAGTCTCTGCAATGTTTGTTGCAACTATTACTTTTCGAAAAGCACTAGCAGCAAACACTTTCGCCTGCTGCTCCGCCCCCAGCTGCGAGTAGATCGGCAGCAGCGTCAGCGGCGGGGCCCGCGGCCCCAGCTGCTCCACTCTTGCTGCCAGCAAGATGCAGCACACTTCGATGTCGTCCTGCCCCGTCATGAAC
>NW_013544031.1:0-2354 GCF_000499545.2 Eimeria tenella
TGTGTGTTGTATCTAGTGGCGTATTTGAATGGATGAGCCTCAGTAGCTCGCAGAGTTGAATGGTGAACGACAAACTGCTCAGCAATGCGTGTTCAATTCTGCCGGTTTTCAGAACCCACGGGGTGCAAAGTCCAGCATTTAGCACTAGCCGTGAGGAAACCGTGTGATCTACTCTTTTAGGCGTCCCACCTCCAGGTCTAGGGTGCGTTAAGCTCTCTTACGCTTTAGGATTCAGCTCAAAGTGATTCGAGGAAGAAACTGTATCACAGAAATTTGCATTCCAAAAGACGCAACCGTAAGGTAGAGATTTCTTTTAATCCGCTACAGTGAAAGAGCCGAAAACCTGCACTTGTGTCTACTCTGCTACGCATAATCAGTGCACTCACGGGAACGAGCTTTCATCGTAGGCCACACTGCCAGTGCATCAGAACGTTTCAAACATTTCCACGACCGCATTATACTAGATAGTGCTAAAACGGAAAAAGCGGTAGCCTCAGAAGAGCTTGAGCTAGGGCAGGGGAGCGGTTGCTATCTGTGATATGCCCAAAGCTTTTAACAAGGATATTTTGCGGAAGGGTGAGGCGGGGGCTAGGTGGAAGGGTCACTGCTCACTCGCTCCCCAGGGCTGAACGTGGGGATCGGGTGAGCGGGTAAGCAGTGATCCCAGTGGGGACTTTTTTCCTGCCCAAGCAGACCCGAAGAGCCAAACCCGCAAGCTTAATAATGCCCATCTTATGACAATTGTGAAAAAACATGTATTTGTAATGGTTCAAGCGCTTAAGTCGCTCAATTTCCGCTTGAAGTGCGGAGATTCCTGCAGGCTCCACAGGGCCTGAGCAGAACCACAGAATGTTAAGCACGATGGCTACACCGTTATTCAGCGGTTTTTCGAGCTTCTCATGATAGATTGTGGTGGCATTTACGTGGATTTATTTTCATAAATGCTGGGCTGACGACACAACACAAGCGTGATGCTCGCCCCCAGCGGGCCCCGGAGGCCACCGCAAACGGGTATATCTTACACAGTCAGAATAAAGGGTACTGGCCACCAGCACGAGGCCCGCTTTTCCTAATTCAAAAAAAACAAAAAACAAAAAGACACAATCAATGCAGCAGCAGCAGCAGCAGCAGCAGCAGCAGCAGCAGCAGAAGCGGCGGCAGCGGCGGCGGCAGGGGCTCTAGTTGTGCTACTACTGCAGCTCAGCAGTCCGAGTTGTCTGTCTTTCCGGCGGAGCAGCAGCAGCAGCAGCTGCTGCAGCAGCTGCCGCAGCAGCTGCTGCAGCAGCAAGTACTGCAGCGGCTGCTGCTGCTTTCGCAGCAGCAACTACTTCAGCTGTCAATAAGCCCAAAAGCTGCCCATACACCTCAAAGCTGCTTGTACACCCCAGAGCTGCCTATACACCCCAGAGCTGCCTATACACCCCAGAGCTGCCTATACACCCCAGAGCTGCCTATACACCCCAGAGCTGCCTGTACACCCCAGAGCTGCCTATACACCCCAGAGCTGCCTATACACCCCAGAGCTGCCTATACACCCCAGAGCTGCCTGTACACCCCAGAGCTGCCTATACACCCCAGAGCTGCCTATACACCTGAAGGCCCACTCACCAACAGCAACAAAAGAGCGGCCAGAGTGACTTATGAAGAGAGCCACAGCCTCCTCTCTAAAAGAAACTGCAGCAGCAGCAGCAGCAGCAGCAACAGCAGCAGCAGCAACAGCAGCATGCAGCATGCACCGCGGATTTTATGAATCTTTGACTAGCTGGACCTAAACCCTTCATGTTATTTAATCAATATTAGTTATTATTAGTTAATTAATTAGTCAATTAATTAATTAGTTAATTAATTAATTAATTAATTTATTTATTTATTTATTTATTTATTTATTTATTTATTTATTTTATTTATTTTCTTACAAGCCTCAATTTCCATCAGGTCGGTGTAGCCGTGAAGAACCCAACGGCGAATTGTGCCATCCTAAAAAATAAAAACAAAATAAATAAATAAATAAATAAATAAATAAATAAATAAATAAATAAATAAATAAATAAATAAATAACACTTTTAATTAATTAATCAATTAATTAATTAATTATAATTATTTAATTAATTACGTAGTTTATTGCTGCATTATTAAGATTTAATCTAACGAGTCATGAGTGCTTCATTAATCAACTGGCAAGAAAGAAAGCAGAAGCAAGCAGCAGCAGCAGCAGCAGCAGCAGCTACAGCAGCAGCAGCAGCAGCAGCAAACCTCGCAAGTTCCGTAGATGGTGGGGTCCCCGAAAGAGTTTGGGGGGCCAAAACAGACAAGTCCAATGCGGCCTGACACACAAACGCAACAACCTGCTGCT
>NW_013544032.1:0-2124 GCF_000499545.2 Eimeria tenella
GGCTAGCTGCTGTTGGAGTCCATGGGCAGCTGTGTGACTTCCTGGAGGCTTTTGCTGCGGACAAGGAAAACCGCGAGTACCTCCGCTGGCTGCACAAAGTCCACGCCTTCCTCGCAAACCCTAAACCCTAAACCCTAAACCCTAAACCCTCGACACAGCTGGCTAGCTGCTGTTGGAGTTGATGGGCAGCTGTGTGACTTCCTGGAGGCTTTTGCTGCGGACAAGGAAAACCGCGAGTACCTCCGCTGGCTGCACAAAGTCCACGCCTTCCTCGCAAACCCTAAACCCTAAACCCTAAACCCTAAACCCTCGACACAGCTGGCTAGCTGCTGTTGGAGTTGATGGGCAGCTGTGTGACTTCCTGGAGGCTTTTGCTGCGGACAAGGAAAACCGCGAGTACCTCCGCTGGCTGCACAAAGTCCACGCCTTCCTCGCAAACCCTAAACCCTAAACCCTAAACCCTAAACCCTCGACACAGCTGGCTAGCTGCTGTTGGAGTTGATGGGCAGCTGTGTGACTTCCTGGAGGCTTTTGTTTTACTTATTTGTTCATTTATTTTATTTATTTTATTTATTTTGTCTTATTTGATTTGTTTCCTTTTTATCTTCTTCATTTTGTTTTGCTTCTTTTGCTGCCTTTCTCTCTTCGCCTTCTTCTGGGCTCTGTGTAAAACCCTAAACCCTAGACCCTAAACCTTAACTCCTAAACCCTAAACCCTAAACCCTAACTCCTAAACCCCAAACCCTAAACCCTAGCGCGGTGCTGTCCTTGCTTCTGCTTCCCACCCTGTGTATCCCAGCAGCAGCCATAGCAGCAACTGCTGCTGCTGCTGGCGCTGGATTGCTGCTACGATCGAGCACATGTGTACAAATTAAGCAGCAGCAGCAGCTGCTGCTGCTAGCTATCACAGGTTCCCAAAACACTGCATCTTTGTTGCAACAACTGCATCAGCAACAGCAGCAGCTGCTGCTGTTGCTGCTGCTGCTGCTTGAAAGGCGACTGCAGCAGAAAGCCTGGAACTGCCGCCACCGGCTGCCGCAGCAGCAGCAGCAGCAGCAGCAGCAGGGCTCAGGGCTCTGCGCACTGCTGCAGCTCGGAGTGTATAGACAGTGCAGCAGCAACATTGAGGCCACAAAGTTCTTCTTTTATTATAGACTGTGGGGTTTCTTCGAGGAGCTGCGGCAGCAGCGGGAGGTGTGCATAGACTTCAGCAGCAGCACGTGCTGCAGCAGCAGCAGCAGCCAGCTGCTGCAGCACGTCCAGCCACCCCTGCTGCTGCACCCAGCCGGGCGGCAGCAGCTCCCGCTGCTGCGGCGTCAGCTCCAGCAGCAGCTGCTGCCGCTGCTGCTGCGCAGGAATTTGCTGCAGCAGCAGGCCTTCAGATATTGCATAAAAGTAGTGCTGTTCGAGCTGCGCTGCTGCTGCGCCCTTCTCACCAGCAGCAGCAGCAGCAGCAACAGCAGCAGGCACCGTGTCTCTGCAGGGGCACCTCTCTGCGAACTGCTGCCCAAAGCCGCAGTCGACGTGCGCAGTGTTGGCAGCAGCAGCAGCAGCTGCTGCTGCTGCTGCTTCTGCTGCAGACGAAGCGTCAGCAGCAGCAGCAGAGTCCGGCAGCACCAACTCGCAGTGCTGCTGCCACCCCAGCAGCTCAGGAGCAGCAATTAAAAATGCTGCTTGTCTTGGCCAGTCAAATATGTCGCTGCAGGAAGCAAAAAGGAGCTTCCGCTGCTGCTGCTGCGGCAGCGGCTCCAGCTGCAGCAGCTGCTGCTGCTGCTGCTGCTGCTGCTCGTGCTTCTTCTCCTTGCTCTTCCCCTTCTTGTCGCCCTTCCTCTTGCTGCTGCTGCTCGCGCCGTTCACAGCGTTCCCGCTGCTGCCGCCGCCGCTGCTGCTGCTGCTGCTGTCAGCAGCAGCAGCAAAAGACTCTGCTGCAGCAACTCGCAGGAAAACATCCAGCAGCAGCCGCGTGCTGCTGCTGCTGAGGTTTGGGCAGGCCCAAAGGGCCTGCAGCTGCCGCTCTTCATTTTCAAGGATTTCTACCAAAGCCCCACAAACCACAAGTCTTTTTAGCTGCCCTCCTGCTGCTGCTGGTGCTGCTGCTGCTGCTGATGCTGCTGGGGCTGATGA
>NW_013544033.1:0-2207 GCF_000499545.2 Eimeria tenella
TTGCTGCTGTGCGCATGCATTTGTCTATTTTGCAAATTGAAAATTTAGGCAAAAAGTCTGCACTTAGAACATTCTCAAGTTGCAATACATTCAAAAAATATATATATAATAAAATAGTGCTATTAATGGTATTTTAATTATGTTCTTGAGAGCATTCTCAAGTTGTAATACATGCAAGTGGCCGAGAGAGAAGACCTGTTTGCCTAGTGGCTAGCTAGCTAGCCACTAGCTAGCTAGCTAGCTAGCCCACGGGAAAGCCAGATAACTGGCTGCCTAGCCAGCTAGCTACAGCTAGCAAGCGAGCTACCCAACCGGCAGCTACCTGGCTAGCCAGCCATCGGGCAGTGAACCAGCTAGCTACTGGTTAGCCACTTGCAGCTGGCCAGCTAGCCATCAGCTAGCTAGCAAGCTAGCTAGCAAGCGCGCGTACTTGGGAATTCTTTGGCACGAGTTTTTCTGCTGTCTCGCCTCCCTCCAGCTAGCTAGCAAGCCACTGCGAATAGCTAGCCAGCTAACTAGCCAGAGCTAGCTGGGCAGCTAGCTAGCAGCTAGCCAGTCGCCAGCCAGCAGCAGCAAAGAGGAAACGTGGCTAGCCAGCTCCCCGGCCAGCTAGCCACCCACATAATTGGCTAGCCGCCCGTCAGCTTCAGCAGTGGCATAGCTAGCCACCAGCGCGCTATAGGACTAGCTAGCTAGCTAGCTAGCTAGCTAGCTAGCCACAGCCAGCCCTCTCCTCAGTGAGCTAGCCAACTACCGAAGTAACTACCCCGCTAGCTAGCTACACGCCTCGCCAGCTAGCTACATGCCTCGCTGGCTAGCTACGCACCCATCTGCGTCTGCCCACCCAGCGTCCTAGCCAGCCAGCCCGCTAGCTAGAGCTACACAGTTACCTAACTGGCCGGTGGCTAGCTAGCTAGCTAGCTAGAGCTAGTGGCTAGCCAGTTAGCTAGCTAGCTAGCTGGAGCTACAGAGCTACCTAACTGGCCAGAGTGGCTAGCTAGCCAGCCTGCTAGCTAGAGCTACACAGTTACCTAACTGGCTAGCGGCTAGCTAGCTAGCTAGCTAACTAGATCCACACAGAGGCACACAGTTACCTATCTCGCCGACGGCCAACTAGCCGGCTAGCCAGAGCCACACAACCACGTAACCGGCTGATGGCTAGCTAGCTAGCTAGCTACTACTGCGCAGCTAGTGGCTCGCTAGCTAGCCAGCTAGAGCTACACAGCCACCCAACCGGCTAATGACTAGCTAACTAGCTAGCTAGCTAGCTAGCTAGCTAGCTAGCTAGCTAGCTAGCTAGCTAGCTAGCTAGCTACTGCGCATCTACCCTTCCCTAGAGACCCCTCGCGTCGTATCGGCAGTCACCTGGGCCCCATAAACGGTCCGAACAAAATATGACCTGCGGCGGCTGGCCAGCTAGCTAGCTAGCTAGCTAGCTAGGTAGCTAGCTAGCCAGCCAGCGACGGCCAGCCAGCTAGCTAATTCGCTAGTTGGAGCCGCCCAAGTAGCCACCTCGCCTCGCCAGCAGCGCGGACGCTGCTCCCAGCTAGCTAGCCAGCTAGCTAGCCAGCCAGCTAGCTAGCTAGCTGTGGACAAAGACGCCGCGGGGACGGGCTGCTGCTGCGCCTGTTGCGCGCAGGGAATAAAATTTTGCTGTTATGAAGTGTCTGCTGCTCGGGGGCTGTCCATACACCTCAGCTGCGAGCTCGGAAGAACAAAATAATAATTATTTTCAAAACGAGAAATACTTTTTTATAAAACGCCACATTAATGCTTTCGCAACTCACATATAATAAAGCCATATCAGCTCAAACTGCATGGGCTGCTGCTGCAGCAGCAGCAGCAGCAACGGCAGCAGGCCGCAGCAGCAGCCGCTGCTGCTGCCGCTGCTGCTGCTGCTGCTGCTGCTGCGCTAGTCCCTCGTGCCTCTGGCTGTTGCGGCGGACGAAGGAAGCAGTTCGGCCGCTAGCAGCAATTCAAATTGGCCCCGCAGCCCCTCAGCAGCAGCAGCAGCAGCAGCAGCTGCTCCCCGGGTCATTTTTGATGGATTTTTTTGCCTCTTGGTTGGTTTTCAATGACTCCTGCTGCCCTATTTGCTGCCTTGTTTGCCGCCAGCACCATCTACTTCATCAAAAGGATCTCCAGGCATCCGCGGAGGCAAGTGCGTCACTGGAGGCGGAGTCCGGGGCCCCTGGGGCCCCTGGGGC
>NW_013544034.1:0-2929 GCF_000499545.2 Eimeria tenella
TGCTGCTGCTCTCCAAGCCATGGCAGTGGCAGCAGCAATTGGCTGCACATCGGGGTCTGTGCTGTCGGCAAGCCTAATAACAAAAAAGAAAAAATTAAATTAAATTAAATTAAATTAAATGCAATTTAATTTAATTTGAAATTAAATTATTAAAAATGGAAGCAGCAGCTAAGCGAGCAAAAGAGCAGAGGCGATGAGCTCTTTGAACCCGCAGCAGCAGCTGCAGCAGCTGCAGCAGCAGCACGACCAGCAGAAGCAGCAGCAGCATCAGCAGCAGCAACTGCGCCGGTATCAGCAACAGCAGCGGGAATATCAGCAGCAGCGGTACCATAAGCAGCAACAGCAGCAGCAGCAGCACCAGCAGCAGCACCAGCAGCAGTAGCATCAGCAGAAACAGCAACAGCAGCAGCAGCAGCAGCACTAGCACCAGCACCAGTAGCAGCAGCAGTATCAGCAGCAGCAGCACTACCAGCAGCAGCAGCAGCAAATTGAACTGAAGACTAGAAGCAAGGGCCCCTTACCTAAAGAGGGTACTAAGCTGCTCATCATCAGGAACATAATCTAGAGGGGCCCCCCTAAAAGGGGGGCCCCCCAGATCTAGTGGGGGCCCCCCTTTAGGGGGCCCCTCTTTTGCATTTGTTTGAAGGGCCCCCAAGCTTTGTTCGGGGGCCCCCTTGGGGGTCCCCCCTGCAAGCTGCTGCTGCCGCTGCTGCCACTGCTGCTGCTGCTTCTGCTGCTGCTGCTTGAAATCTGCTGCAGCACTGCTGCTGCGGCTGCTGCTGCTGCTGCTGCTGTGGGGGCAGGGGGGCCCCCAGGGGCCCTCCAGAGGGTACTGAGGGGCGCAGAAAAGGCAAACTTGAGCTGCAGCAGCAGCAGCAGGGGCCCCCCGCAACAGCAGCGGGAGCAAGGTTTGCTGCCGCTGCTGCTTGTGCTTCGAGAAGCAGCAGCAGCAAACCAAAAACGAAATAGAAAAAGATAAACAAAAAGATAAAATGCTGTCGCTGAGGCCCCCGCATGCATGCAGGGCCACCACCAAGTCCGGGGGGCCCCTGAGAAAAAAAGAAATTTATTTATTTTTATCTATTTCTTTTATTTATTTGTTTTTATTTATTCATTTTTAATATTTCTTTTACTTTGTTTTATTTTATTTAATGCATGCATTTCAATTGCTTTTTTCCTTTAGTCATAAAAGGTTTATTTATTCTTGAGCTGGGCCCGAGAGATTCTGGGGTTTAGGGTTTAGGGTTTAGGGTTTAGGGTTTGTTCAATTACTTAATTATTCACCTATTCAAAAATTAATTGCTTTAGGAGCCAACCAATTGATAATTTAATGACCTAACAATTAATTAATTAATAGTGAATTAACTAATTAATAATTAATTCGTTAATTATTTATTAATTAATGAATAATTCATTAATTAATTAATTATTAATTAATTATTAATTAACTATTTATTATAAACAATAATTAATTAATTAACTGAATAATTAATTAATAATTAATTATTATTAATTAATTCATAATTAATAATTAATCGATTAATTAATCAATTATTAATTAATTATTCAATTAATTAATTTATTTATTTATTAAATATTTAACTGCGGCTGTCAGCAAAGTAAGCTCGGAAATTCTAAAAATGGATTTTTTGAATTTAAAGGGTTTTAAAAAAAAATTAAAATAAAAAGAATTTAAAAACATCAAACTGCAATAAAGTCATTTAAGGATAATTATCAAATAAATTGATTGGTAATTAATAAACATTTTATAATAAATAAAAGTATTAATCAAATCATTAATGATAAATAATAAGTATTATTTTTAAAATAGAAATGATAAATGACAAACAATTAATATTAAATGTTATTTAATTAATGAAAATGAATAAATTACAAATAATAAATGAAAAATAAAGGGCCAAATGGTGAAAAATAAAAATATTAAATGGTAAAAAGTATCAAAGATTGAATACTATATTATCCAATTTAAAATTAAATTAAAATAAAAAAAATAAAGCAAATGGGACATTTAATAACAAATACACGAATAGATAAAAAACAAAAGGACTTACAGCTGCAGAAGCTGTTGCTGCTGCTGCTCCTGCTCCTGCTGCCGTTGCTGCTGCTGCTGCTGCTGCTGCTGCTGCTGCTGCTGCTGGAAGCAGCAGAAGTCAGCGGCGAGGACGGTGACTCTGTGTTGGATGTCTTTGTGGTTTCGGAGAAGTTGTTGAATTCTTTTAATTGCATTTTTTTCTTTTTCAATTATTTTAATTTTCAAAAAAGGAAAAAAAAGCGCCAAACAAACCGACAGCAGCCCGCTGCCGCCCCCCACCTCCACGCACTCCAGCATGCACTCCCCTGCAGCAGCAGCAGCAGCAGCAGCAGCAGCAGCGGGAGTGAGGGAAGCAGCAAAAGGAGCAGCACAGGAGGCAGCAGCAGCAGCAGCGGGAGTGAGGAAAGCGGCAAAAGCAGCAGCATTAGCAGCAGCAGCAGCAGCAGCGGCTGCAGAAGCATCCCGCGCTTGCTGCTGCTGCTGCTGCTGCGGGCAGCAGCAGCAGCAACTGTTTCTTTCACTAGGGGGGCCCCGGGGCCCCACCTTCTCTTCTTCTTTTTTCTTCATAAATACCCTTTATTCTATCCATAAACCATCCTATTTGGGGCCCCTTCTTTCCCAAAATCCAATCCATTTCTTTTCTTTCTCTTTCTCTCTTTTTCTTCTCCTCAAAATCCCCACAAAAATGCCCCTGGAGGGCCCCCCGGGGGGCCCCCCGGGAGGCCCCCCAAGGGGCCCCCATTCCAGGGGGGGCCCCCTCCGGGGGGGGCCCCCCGAGGGGCCCCTCAGACCCACCCGCCCCCAAAAAGACACCCGTGGGGGCCCCTGAGGGGCCTCCTGAAAAGGGGGCCCCACAGTGGGGGGCCCCCGGGGGGC
>NW_013544035.1:0-2119 GCF_000499545.2 Eimeria tenella
CCCCATCTGCGCACCACTCGCATCCCTCCATAACGCCACTTCCGCGCTTCTCTCCCTATCCACTGCCACAGAGGAACACTCAACATCCACTAAATACCTTCAACACAAACCCACAAACACGCACACCAACACGCTCTCTCTCCACCGCCCTCGCATTCGTTGCAGCTAGGTGCGAGACACGGCGCGCAGCTGGAAAATGGTAGCTAGCTGCAGCAGCAGCATGTTTTAGGCTTTGTGTTGAGGTTGGTAGAGAGGACGCGCTGTGGAGAGAGCGTCCATAAGTTAGCGCAAGGCGTGGGGGCGCGTGGTCGAAAGGCTGTGTGTGGGTGGACGTGGGTTGTTTTTTGTGGGCGTGAGGGGCGTTGAGTGGTGTTGGAGAGGGGATGTTGCGTGGGAAGTTGTTGGTTGAAGGTGTGTGAAGTAGAGGTGTATTGAGGGAGTGAGTGATTTGCCGTCGGTCATACTGCGTCTAATGCACCGGATCCCATCTGAACTCCCAATTTAAGCGGCGCAAGGGCCGGGTAGTACTGCGGTAGGGGACTCCGCGGGAATCCCTTTGGGTGATGACGGCCTTTTTGTTGGCTTCCCTAACAACTCCTACGCCTCTCAACCCTCTTCTATTCACCTCCAACAGCTCACCTTCGACTCAGCAACGAGCAAACACCCCAATTTACGTCCTTCCCATCCTCTTCATCAAACCGCCACCCTCAACCTTCTATATGCTCAACCCCAATTGCGCACCACTCGCATCCCTCCATAACGCCACTTCCGCGCTTCTCTCCCTATCCACTGCCACAGAGTAACACTCAACATCCACTAAATACCTTCAACACAAACCCACAAACACGCACACCAACACGCTCTCTCTCCACCGCCCTCGCATTCGTTGCAGCTAGGTGCGAGACACCGCGCGCAGCTGGAAAATGGTAGCTAGCTGCAGCAGCAGCATGTTATAGGCTTTGTGTTGAGGTTGGTAGAGAGGACGCGCTGTGGAGAAAGCGTCCATAAGTTAGCGCAAGGCGTGGGGGCGCGTGGTCGAAAGGCTGTGTGTGGGTGGACGTGGGTTGTTTTTTGTGGGCGTGAGGGGCGTTGAGTGGTGTTGGAGAGGGGATGTTGCGTGGGAAGTTGTTGGTTGAAGGTGTGTGAAGTAGAGGTGTATTGAGGGAGTGTATGATTTGCCGTCGTTCATACTGCGTCTAATGCACCGGATCCCATCTGAACTCCGAAGTTAAGCGGCGCAAGGCCCGGTTAGTACTGCGGTAGGGGACTCCGCGGGAATCCCTTTGGGTGATGACGGCCTTTTTGTTGGCTTCCCTAACAACTCCTACGCCTCTCAACCCTCTTCTATTCACCTCCAACAGCTCACCTTCGACTCAGCAACGAGCAAACACCCCAATTTACGTCCTTCCCATCCTTTTCATCAAACCGCCACCCTCAACCTTCTATATGCTCAACACCAATTGCGCACCACTCGCATCCCTCCATAACGCCACTTCCGCGCTTCTCTCCCTATCCACTGCCACAGAGTAACACTCAACATCCACTAAATACCTTCAACACAAACCCACAAACACGCACACCAACACGGTCTCTCTCCACCGCCCTCGCATTCGTTGCAGCTAGGTGCGAGACACCGCGCGCAGCTGGAAAATGGTAGCTAGCTGCAGCAGCAGCATGTTATAGGCTTTGTGTTGAGGTTGGTAGAGAGGACGCGCTGTGGAGAAAGCGTCCATAAGTTAGCGCAAGGCGTGGGGGCGCGTGGTCGAAAGGCTGTGTGTGGGTGGACGTGGGTTGTTTTTTGTGGGCGTGAGGGGCGTTGAGTGGTGTTGGAGAGGGGATGTTGCGTGGGAAGTTGTTGGTTGAAGGTGTGTGAAGTAGAGGTGTATTGAGGGAGTGTGTGATTTGCCGTCGTTCATACTGCGTCTAATGCACCGGATCCCATCTGAACTCCGAAGTTAAGCGGCGCAAGGCCCGGTTAGTACTGCGGTAGGGGACTCCGCGGGAATCCCTTTGGGTGATGACGGCCTTTTTGTTGGCTTCCCTAACAACTCCTACGCCTCTCAACCCTCTTCTATTCACCTCCAACAGCTCACCTTCGACTCAGCAACGAGCAAACACC
>NW_013544036.1:0-2387 GCF_000499545.2 Eimeria tenella
CGGCACTAGGGTGTAGGGTTTAGGGTTTTGTGTTTTTTCAGCGAAAACAAGTGTTTTTCTTACAGTTTAGGGTTTAGGGTTTAGGGTTTTGCGGGGCGTTTCACCGAAAACAACTGTTGACACTAGGGTTTAGAGTTTAGGGTTTGTGTGTGCTTTTGACCTCAGGATCTAGGGTTTAGGGTTTAGCATTTTGTGTGGCGCTTCACGTAAACAAAAGTGGTGAATTTAGGGTTTAGGGTTTAGGGTTTAGCGGGGATTTCGCCGAAAGCAAAAGTGTTTACTCTAGGGTTTAGGGTTTAGGGTTTGTGTATAGCTTTTCACCAGAGAGACAGATGTTGACATTGGGGTTTAGGGATTAGGGTTGAGGGTTTGTGTGTGGCATTTCACTAAACGCAAGTATTGAATCTAGGGTTTAGGGTTTATGGCTTTTTGTGGGTTTTCGCCGAAAATAAAAGTGTTGGCCTTAGGGTTTAGGGTTTAGGGTTTTGCATCGCTTTTCACCGAGAATAAAAGTGCTGAATTTAGGGTTTAGGGTTTGGAATTCAGCGTAAAACAGAAGTGTTGACATCAGGGTTTAGGGTTTAGGGGTTTATGTACCTTTTCACCGAAAAGAAAAGAGTTAACACTAGGTTTTAGGGTTTAGGGTTTCTGTGGAGCTTTTCACCGGAAAAAAAAGGTGTTTTCATTAAAATTTAGGGTTTAGGGTTTAGAGTTTTGTGCAGCGTTTCAACGAAAGCAAACGTGTTGAATTTAGGGTTTAGGGTTTGGGGTGTAGGGTTTGTGTGTAGCTTTTCACCAAAGCCAAAAGTGTTGGCATTAGGGTTTAGGGTTTAGCATGTAGGGTTCTGTGTGGCTTTTCAGCTAAAATAACAGTGTTGAATTTAGGGTCTAGGGTTTAGGGTTTACGGGTTCATGTAACTTCCCACCGAAAGCAAGAGTGTTGACATTAGGGTTTAGGGTTAAGGTTTTTCACCGCCAACAAAAGTGTTGACATTAGGGTTTAGGGTTTAAGGTTTTATGTTGCTGTTCAGCGAAAACAAACTGTTTAAATCAGGGTCTAGGGTTTAGGGTTTAGGGTTTTGCGTGTCTCTTCACCGAAAATAAACGTGTTGAATTTAGGGTTTAGGGTTTAGGGTTTTGCGTGGCTTTTCACGAAAAAATGTGTTGACATTAGGGTTTAGTGTTTAGGGTTTAAGGTTTTGCGTGGCCTGTCACCGAAGACAGAAGCGCTGACTCTAGGGTTTAGGGTTTAGGGTTTGTGTGTATCGTTTCACTACAAACAAAAGTGTTGGCATTAGGGTTTAGGGTTTACGAATTGTGTGTGGCTTTTCACGAAAACAAAAGTGTTGACCCTAGGGTTTAGGGTTTAGGGTTGAAGGTTTTGTGGGTCTTTTCACCGAAAAGAAAAGTGTTGATTTTAGGGTTTAGGGTTTAGGGTTTATAGTGAAAAAAAAAGTGTTGACCCTAGGGTTTAGGGTTTAGGGTTTTCACCGAAAACAAAAGTGGTGGCTTTAGGGTTTAGGGTTTATACCGAAGATAAGAAATGTTGACTGTAGGGTTTAGGGTTTGAGGGTTTAGGGTTTATAATGAAATCAAGAGTGTTGATATAGAGTCTAGGGTTTAGGGTTTATACCGAAAACAAAAGTGTTGACAGTAGGGTTTGGGGTTTATAACGCAAGTGAAAGTGTTGACAGTAGGGTTTAGGGTTTAGGGTTTACCGAAAACAAAGGTGTTGACTTTGCCTGCAGCAATGGGCGGCAGCAGCGGGGCTTCGGCGGTTTCTGTGCTGCAGCAAAGAGACAAGGTTTGCTGCAGCAGCAAATGTGTCTCTTCATCTGGCTGCTGCAGCATGAAGCTCAGCATATCGAGGTGCATGTAGTGCTGCTGCTGCTGCTGCTGCTGCAGCTGCTGCAGCTGCTGCTGCCTCGTCTTCATGTTGAACTCCCAGCACTCATCTTCTTCGTCCGAACTGCTGCTGCTGCTGCTGCTGCTGCTACTGCTGCTGGTGCTGCTGCTGCTGCTGCTGCTACTACTGCTGCTGCTGCTGCTGCTGCTGGTTTCTCTTCTTAATTTTCCTGTTGCTCTATAGGCTACGGGTATGGGGGGGCAAGGCAAGCCAAAAGAGGCCCTCCTTGCTGCTGATTCGGGACCTGCTGCTGCTGCTGTTGCTGCTGTTGCTGCTGTTGCTGCTGCTACGGGTTCTGCTGCTGCTGTGAAGCAGCGTTCTTCTGCAGCTTTGGCTTTTGCTGCTGCTGCTGCCTTCAAAGACCACGGTGCTGCTGCTGCTGTTGTTGCTGCTGCTATTTTTGCTGTCGCTGGCGTCATACGCAGTGCTCCTGCAGCACTGCGAACAGGCGAGCGCGCAGCAGCAGCAGCAGCTGCTGCTG
>NW_013544037.1:0-2117 GCF_000499545.2 Eimeria tenella
GGATGCAGGAGAGGGTGAGTTCTTCTCTTTTGAGCTGTACGTACACCCCACACCCCACACTCCCTGCATGCAGCCGCGCATGCACGCGGGCCTTTTGCTGCTTCTGCTGCTGCGCAACTTGGGGACTCTTTGCACAAGAACTTCGGGAGACAAGGAGACAGCCTCAGAGCTGCTGCTGCTGCTGAGCAGCAGAAGCAGCAGCAGCACAGGCCGCGGCACCAGCAAGCAGCAGCAGCACAGTCAGCAGCAGCAGAGAGGCACCGCAGAAAGAAAGCCAGCTGCTGCAGCTGCAGCCGGCGAAAGAGTCTCTGCCTCAGTGTCTTCAGCAGCAGCAGCGGCAGCAGCGCAGCAGCAGCAACAGCAGCAGCAGCAGCAGCAGCAGCAGCAGCAGCAGCAGCAGCAGCAGCGCACCGTGATCTTGTTGGCCCTGGGTATTAGTTTTTCGGCGAAGTTTCGGACAGGGTCAGAATAAGTTGCAGAGAAAAGAAGTATTTGGAGGTCTCGCGGCAAAAAGCGGCGAATCTGCTGCACCTGCAGCAGCAAACACAGCCACAACTTGCTGCTGCTGCTGCTGCTGCTTATGATGGTGGTGATCTGCTGCTGGCACGCTCCAGGCTGCTGCAGCAGCAGCGGCAGAAGCAGCAAAGTCATCAACAGCAGCAGCAGAAAAAGTAGCAGCGCCAGGCCCGCGAGGCAAACAACAGCAGCAGCACCCTGACTGCCACCAACGCAGCAGCAGCAGCAGCAGCAGCAGCAGCAGCAAGAGGCTCGCCTGTGGGGCCATGTTGTTGGCGAAGTTGATGAGCTCGTCGGCCTCGTCTAAAACAAACATTCGAACAAGGTCACCTCCGAAGCGGCGCTTCTTCAGCAGCTCCATCGTCTTGCCTGCAGCAGCAAACAGCAGCAGCAAACCGCAGCAGCAAACCGCGCATGCAAGCAGCAGCAGAGGCCCCCTGCATGCAGCAGCAGCAGCAGGTTGGGCGACGGGTCGGACGGCTCTGCAGCAGCAGCTGCTACTGCAGCAGCTGCTCCCAGCGACTCAAAACAAACGCCCTCCCCCCGCGCAGCAGCAAAACCAGCAGCAGCAGCAGCAGCACCGGGGGTTCCGACGACGATCTGCTGCTGCACAGTGGGCGAAGTGTTTGGAGTGAAGACAACAGAACGGCCTTCTGCATTTAAAGCAAAAAGTCCTCCAGCTCCGGAAGAAAGAACATCTGGAAAGTCCGAAATGCCTGTACGTACACTCCGCCGCATGCAGCCACTGTCTGTACACCCCAGGTGCATGCAGCCACTGTCTGTACACCCCAGGTGCATGCAGCCAGCTGTCTGTACACCCCAGGTGCATACAGCCAGATGTCTGTACACCCCAGGTGCATGCGCGGCCCCCTGCATGCAGCAGTGCAGCACCCTAAACAGCGGCTGCTGCTGCTGCGAAGCAGCAGCAGCAACTGCAGCTGCGCCGAAGCAGCAACGACGGCAAACAGCAGCAGCAGCACGGGCAGCAACTACAGCAAATTCAGCAGCAGCAGCAGCAGCAAAGGCATCAAGTACAGCGGCAGCGGCAAAAGCACCAAGCACAACAGCAGCAGCAGCGGCAAAAGCACCAAGCACAACAGCAGCAGCAGCCGCAGCAAAGGCTCCAAGCGCAGCAGCAGCAGCAGACTACAAACAGCAGCAGACTACAAACACACCTGCAGCCGTAGCAAACGCATCAAACACACCAGCAGCAACAGCAGCAGCAGCAGCAGCAGCAGCAGGACCTGGCTTTGACTGGGGGACGGCCAAGAAGATTAGCAGCTGCGTAAACCTGGCCAGGTCCTTCAAAACCCAAACAGTTTGCTGCGCAAGTTCTCTTGTGGGGCAGAGACACAGGGCCTGAGCAGCAAAAGGAGACACTCGACAAGCTGTCTCCTTTCTTTGCTTCGAAGCAGCAGCAGCAACGCCAAGAATAAGCACCACACCAGCAGCAGCAGCAGCAGCAGCGAAGCTTCCGCCACACGCACGGGCTTAGTATTGCCAGCAGCAGCAGCAGCAGCAGCAAAGCAGCAACAGCAGCAAAGCAGCAGCAGCAGCAGCAAAGCAGCAACAGCAGCAAAGCAGCAGCAGCAGCAGCAAAG
>NW_013544038.1:0-2431 GCF_000499545.2 Eimeria tenella
AGCAGCAGCAGCAAGTCCCACGGGAGAGGAGCAGCAGAAGTGAGGAGGCGGATGGCCGCGGAGACGCGAGACCCCCCTGACACGAAAAGAAAAGACGGAAGGAAGAGTGGTTTCGGAAAGAGGAACAATTGGATTCGGGGTGTACGGACACCTGAAAGACGAGTGCGCAGAAGCGGGCGAGGAAGCAAGAGGAAGCTGGGGGAAAAGCGGGCAGGCGGGGTCCAAGAGGCAGTTAAAAGGCAAATGGGGAGCAGCAAAACGAAAAATAATAAAAATAAAAAGAGTTGTGGAGCGGAAGAGGGGAGCAGCGCGCGGGTATCTGGGGTGTATGGACAGCTGAGGAGCGGCAGCGGCCGGCGCCGCGAAGCATTCCGTTGAACCCGCGTTGAACTGGCGTTACATCTTTCCTTCTTGGAAAATAAGCGAAATTAAGAGTATTTTTCACCTTTATGGCGGTCCAAGTTGGCGCGAAAGGCGCAGGGTTTCTCGAATTGCTGCTGAGCAGCCCCTGCGCTGCTGTCGGCTGCTGCTGCGTTCGCGGCAGCAGTTTGCCGCCTCTGCTGCGCGTGAGCGCGCCGTTTTTTGGCTGCAAATAAGTCTTTTCAAATGCTTTTATTTCCTTCAATTTATTTCCAAAATGGCGGACTCCGCGAAGACAAACTGCCTGCTTTCCCCCGTCGAAAGCCTCCGCGCCTGCGTCCTCCTCCAGGAAGCCCTCAAGCAGCTCGCCTTCATAGGCCGTTTGTCTCGCCGCCAAAAGGCGGCCAAGCCCGACGGGCTCGCGGCTTCCCGCGGCGACGAGATTGTGCGCCTCATCGCCGAGCAGCAGCAGCAGCAAGACAGGTGCGCGCAGCAGCAGCAGCAGCAGCAGCAGCAGCAGCAGCGGCCGCGGCAAGGCGGCAAGGCGGCAGGGCGCGGCGCCACGCACGCCACGCCCGAAGAGCTGCTTCCCCAACACTTCTCGGAAGCTCCCGCAGCCCGCAGAGCTGCTGCTGCTGGCTAGCTGCTGGCTAGCTGCTGGCTAGCTGCTGGCGGGCGGGCCCGGCTAGCTGACGCGCAGCAACAGCTAGCTGCAGCCAGTCGGCCCTGCGAAGCCCCAGACGCAAACCAACTAGCTGCTGGCTGCTCCTCACGCCCCCAGCTAGCTGCTGGTACACCGCAGCTAGCTGTCGATACACCCCAGCTAGCTGCTGATACACCCCAGCTAGCTGCTGATACACCCCAGCTAGCTGCTGATACGCCCCAGCTAGCTGTCGATACACCCCAGCTAGCTGTCGATACACCACAGCTAGCTGCCGATACAGCCCAGCTAGCTGCCGATACAGCCCAGCTAGCTGCAGACGCATCTCTGCTAGCTATCCACTGCTAGCTAGCTACCTAACTGGCCAACTAGCCATCTATTCAGCTAGCTAGCTAACCAACTAGCTAGCTAGCTAGCTAGCTGGCTAGCAGTGGAGCTACGTAGCTAGAAAGCAGTGTGCATATCTCGCTAGCTAGGGGCACAGCTAGATGGCTAGCACAGTAGCTAGCTAGGCAGCTAGCCAGTGGTGCAGCTAGCTAGCCACAAGCGTAAACAGCTGGCCAGGAGTATAGCTAGCTAGCTAGCTAGCTAGGAATGTAGGTGGGTGGATTGGTAGCTAGCTAGCTAGCTACTGGCTAGCTAGCTATCTAGCTAACTACCACGATAGATAGGCAGCCTTGTGCATAGGTAGTTAGCTAGCTAGCCAGCTAGCTACTTAGCTAGCTAGGTAGCTAGCCAGCCAGCTAGCTACTTAGCTAGCTGGCTAGCAAGACAGCTAGACAGCCAGATAGCTGGCCACCCAGCTAGTTATCCAGCCAGCTAGCTAGCCAGCTAGCTAGCTAGCTGGGCAAAGAGCTACGAAGCAGCAAAGTCGGCTGGCCAACTGAGGGAAAATTGGAAATGGAAAAAAATTTATTAAAATGAAAATAAAAGGAGTTTTGAATTGAATTGCAAAAGACAAAAAGCCATTTTTAAAACCAACAAGCAAAAGAAGAAAAAGAAAATAAAAGAAGAAATAAGAATAAAAATGAAATTAAACAAAAAGGCGAATGTCCTGTGGGCTGTACGTACACTGCAAGGACTGAAACGACGCGAAGTTGAAAAGAAAGAAAATGAATTCATCCTGGGGTTTAGGGTTAAGGGTTTAGGGTTTAGGGTTTAGGGTTTAGGTTTACTTCTGACATAGGGTTCCGCGCCTCGACTTGGCCTTGAAACGAATGGCTTAATGCCCAGGGTCTGCGGTCTAGGATCTACAGTTGAGCGCTTAGGGTTTAGGGTTTAGGGTTTAGGGTTTAGCGTTTAGGGTTTAGGGTTTAGGGTTTGGGGTTTGGGGTGTACAGACAGCAGGAGCTTGCGCAGGAGCGGGAGCTGCTGGAGGCGGGAGAAAACAAAATTAATTTAAAAGCAGCA
>NW_013544039.1:0-2101 GCF_000499545.2 Eimeria tenella
CAAATCATTGCAGCGCAGTACCTGCGAAGATAGGCCGCTCAGCGACGGCACTGGATATCTTGCTCGCATGTCAGTCTGTTCGCTCCTGGACGCACACATCCAGCGAGCTTCGCGCACACCCAGCAAGCAAGCAGGCACAAGGGCATAAAGGCACAGATATGACAGAGTGGAATACACCAAGAACGCATTGGGGAGAACACATGCGAAGCTGCACACACATACACCCACCCAGACAGCAAAGAGCGCACGAGGACAGGAACAGAGTTGACAGAGCTTAATACACAGAGAGCACATCAGGCACAACATATGCGAATCTGGTACTGATCTTCGGGCGCACACCCACCAAGCAGCAACCAGCACAAGGGGATAAAGGCACAGAGGCGTGACAAGAGTGTATGTAATGCACGACGAGCGCCTTGGAGAGAGCTCATGCAAAGCTGGGCACCTCAGCGATGTGTGTTTGGACGGACCGAGCAAGCAAAAAATAATCTCAAGGCACAGACAGAGCTGGCGGAGTGTGTAGGACGAGCGCGTTCACCGCGGAAACGGCTGTGTGCAGCAGGATGGCAGAAACCTACTGGGGGCATAGGGCACATCTGTCCAATCCCAGCAAGCGAAGGGGAGCTAGGGAAATAAAAACACATCGTGCAACGCAGGCCAACTTAGCGGACACACCCAGCAGGTAAACAACTGGACCAGAGATGACAGCAAAATACAGGGAAAGGACATCAGGCAAAGCACATGCGAATCAGGGTAGGTCAGCAAGGGTGCTTGCCCAGCGCGCACTGTACAAGCGCAATGAGGTAGCACATGCAAAGGTGGGCACCGTTACGGGTTCGGAAGCACCCAGGAAGCACAGAGCTGGCGGAGCGTGTGGGACGAGCGCGTTGATCGCAGAAGGGGCTGTGTGCAGCGGGATGGCGGAAACCTACCGGAGCAACGGGGCACACACCTTTCCAGTCCCAGCAAGCAAAGGGGAGCTAGGGAAATAATAACACATCGTTCAACGCAGGCTAAATCTTAGTGGATCGTAGGACAAAGCCTGCTTCCTAGGCGTAAAGTGCCCCTACAATGTTCACGGCTGCTTGCTGTCTTCTGTTTGTCCCTAATAGTAGGAACTAACTTTTGCACCTGCTGCTGAATGCCATGGTTCAGCTGCTGCATTCCTCATTATTTTTGAGCAAAGTTCAGCTGCTGGCGTTCGGTACTACCGTTGTTGCTATTGCTTCCTTGTCGCTGGTGCTCCTGCTGTCGCTGCTGCTGCAGCCACGATTGCTGCTGCATATCCCTTAAAAGCAGCGGCAGGTTTTGCCGAAAATAAGCCATCAACACGTGATATGCTTGCAAGACACCGGCGCCGCAAAAAATCCTGGAAAGTATTTAGCTAGCTACGCAGCGGCCGGACCAGGCTGCTGCTGTCGCGTCTGCAGGTCCCGCTGCTTCTCCTGTTTATCTCGCTTAGGCCTTCGTTCACTTCGGTTCCGGGACCATCCTCGTCCAAGTGGTCAACAGCTGCTGCTGCAGCTGCTGACGACACTGCAGTATCGCCTCTTGTGTATGTATATATGCTCAGTGGTCTCGCTGCTTTGTGCAAAAAGCCTAGCACACCTTTGGTAGAGACTGTCTCTTGGTCAAGAAAAGATTAAGGGAAAAAACAGGCTTTGGACGACAAGCCGTAGGAAAGTTTAGGCGTTACGCCCTCCACCACGATGGCAAGCGAAAGTGTATCCGAGAGTACTAACGCTTAGGCTTTATTTTGGAATGCTCCATAGGTGTGGAATTGGGGTTTCGAGCATCATGATTATGGCTAGAAAGCTCGGGCTATTCAGAGTTCGCACATTCCATTGTTCAAATTCTGCCAAGCCTTATGCATAATGCAGGGAATGCTGCGCAAAGGAGCGACTGGGCTACGCTGGGGCGTTGCTTTCTGTGTTGGTTCGGTCGTAACTGCGATATCTGGCATCCAACAATAGAACCAAATCATTGCAGCGCAGTACCTGCGAAGATAGGCCGCTCAGCGACGGCACTGGATATCTTGCTCGCATGTCAGTCTGTTCGCTCCTGGACGCACACATCCAGCGAGCTTCGCGCACACCCAGCA
>NW_013544040.1:0-2096 GCF_000499545.2 Eimeria tenella
GAGCTGCAGCGGCTGCTGCTGCTGCTGCAGCAGCCCAACGACCCCAGCAACCAAATGCAGCAGTTAGATGACGTCTACAAATGGTACCTTTCATTTTGCTGCCCTGACCAGCAGCAGCAACAGCAGCAGCAGCAGCAACCGCGGCAGAAGCAAAAGCAGCAGCAGCAGCAGCAGCAGCTGGCAGCAGCAAGCTGCTCAGGAGGGTGCCCTCAGGAGCCCACAGAAATACCTCTTCCTGGTTCTGCCTTTTGGGACCCACAGCAGCAGCAGCAGCAGCAACAGCAGCAGCAGCAGCAGCAGCAAGAACTGCAGCAGCACCAGCAGTCGGAGAGTGAAGAGGATGAGGATGAAGAGGAGGAGGAGCGGCAAGAACAGCAGCAAGACCAGCAGCAGCAGCAGCAGCAAGAGCAGCCGCAGGAGCAGGAGCAAGAGGAGCAGCAGCAGGAGGAGCAGCAGCTAGAGCAGCATGAACAGGAGCAGCAGCTGCAGCAGCAGCAGCAGGAGCAGCAGCAGCAGCTGCAGCAATCTGCTCCTTCCTTCTACGATTATATAGCAGCACACGCCCCCGTGTGCACTGCAGCAGACAAACTGCGACAGTACAAAATGAAGCTGTTGTTTAAACCCCAGCACCAGCAGCAGGCCAGCAGCAGCAGCAGCAGCAGCAGGAATTTATTTGAATATCAGCCAGCCCAGGGCTTGCCGCCCTGGGGTTTAGTTTTAAAGCCTTCGGAAAATGAAGAGGTCGCCGCAGTAAACCCTAAAAGACCCCTTCAGTGCCACTTCCAAGGTCCCTAAACCCTAAACCCTAAACCCTAAACCCAAAACCCTAGGCGGCCAGAGGTGCCTGCAGAGGCGAAACCCTAAACCCTAATTAGGAGCCACAACAAAATATCATAAATCCAGCAAAGCACCTTAGTGATTAAAGGGTTTAGCATTTAGGGTTTAGGGTTTGGGGTTTTCAGTTTAGCGTTAAGGGTTTAGAGGGTAGCGTCTAAGGTAGTGGGTTTAGGGTTTAGGGTTTAGGGTTTACGGTTTAAGGTTTAGGTGTGGAAATCGGCTGGATGGCCGAGTGGTCTAAGGCGCTGCGTTCAGGCCGCAGTCCTCGCGGGCGTGGGTTCGAATCCCACTTCAGTCAGAACCTTTTTTAGGGTTTAGGGAGGGGTTTCAGGGTGTGGGGTTTAGGGTTTAGGGTTTAGGGTTTACAACGGCCATCGGCTGGATGGCCGAGTGGTCTAAGGCGCTGCGTTCAGGCCGCAGTCCTCGCGGGCGTGGGTTCGAATCCCACTTCAGTCAAATCCTTCTTCTAGGGTTTAGGGTTTAGGGTTTGTTACACGACTTAAATGGTTTTTGAGGTTTTTTCTGCAATCCGAAATGTCTAAACCTCTCAAACCCTAAACCATCGCTCTCCCAGCAGCCCCAGGGGCCCCGCTCTTCAGGGCCCCGTATGTCACCAGCGTGTGTCCCTTGAGGGTTTAGGGTTTAGACTTTAGGGTTTGGCGTTGAGGGTTTAGCTATTACTACGTGGGTCATCGCGCTTAACTTTTAGGGTTTAAGACTTAGGACTTAGTGTTTAGGGGTGGGATCTAGGGTTTCACCTCTTCAGGAACCCATAGTGTTAAGGGTTTACGGTTTAGGGTTTAGTCTTTAGAGTCTAGGGTTTAGGGTTTACGGTTTAACAATGAGG
The DNA here is from genome assembly GCF_000499545.2 of Eimeria tenella. NCBI lineage: Eukaryota > Apicomplexa > Conoidasida > Eucoccidiorida > Eimeriidae > Eimeria > Eimeria tenella. Next base: position 1,685 of record NW_013544040.1, read on the forward strand.
GTTCAAGGCTGTTAATGGTGGAAAATTTAAGTGAGAAAAAGCCAATGACAGGAATGCAACACATGCTACGCATTGCTCTCTAGGGACTAGGGTTTAGGGTTTAGGGTTTAGGGTTTAGAGTTTAGGGTTTGCTGCTTAGGGTACCTGGCCTCTGACCGCCGTTCGCTCTTGGGCTCTCAAATGCATCAGCGGTGGTTCGCTGCCCGTCATCGAGAGCAAGCTGCAGCAGAGTAAACCCTAAACCCTAAACCCTAAACCGCAAACCCTAAACCCTGAACCCTAACCCGTAGACTCTAAAGACTTCACCTTAGCGCTGCCTCGCACCTAATCCATACGGCCTGCTGCAAGGCCGTTGGGTTAAGGTTTGGGATTTAGGGTTTGGGGTTTAGGGTTTAGGGTTTAGGGTTTAGGG
>NW_013544041.1:0-2095 GCF_000499545.2 Eimeria tenella
CGGGCAATCGGACCTCCCGCCCAACTCTGTGTGCTCGGCCCCGCCATTTGGCATTTAAATGCGTTAAAATGCATTTAAATTAATTTAAATTAATTTAAATTCGTTTAAATCAATGCATTTATTCCATTTTTCCATTTGTTTTATTCTCAGACCTCCAAAAACTCGAAACTCCCCAAAGACAGCCCTGGCGGCCCCGCGTGCAACCTGCTGCCGACTGCGCTGCAGTGAGACCCACTCAAGTATTATTTTGTACCAAGTTTCTGCTGCTGCTGCAGCTGCTGCTGCTGCTGCTTGCAGCGAGGCCCTGGGCGCTGCAGCGCAGCACCGGAATGGCCGAGGGGGCAACAAAAGCCCAGAGACCCATTCTGCTGCCAGAGTTGCTGCAGCAGCTGCAGCAGCAGCAGCAGCAAAAGGGCCCCGCAGCTCCGATGTCTAGACACTGGGAAGCCTCCAGGTGTCTAGACACCTCAAGAGCGCAGCCCCAGCCACTGTGGGGTGTCTAGACACCGCAGGTGTCTATACACCCCACAAACGCAGCCACTGCGGTGTCTAGACACCTCGGGATTTGTCCCTCACTTCCTTTTGTTTAAAACATTTTATTTTATTTTATTTTATTTTACTGTATTTTATTTTACTTTATTTTTTATTTCTTTTCGTCTTCTGAGAGATTTCGGAGACAGGCTTTTTTCCCAGAGGCCTCGGCCGCCCCAGCTAGCCACAGCTCTCCTTAGCTAGCTAACAGCTAGCTAGCAGCTGGCCAGCAGCTAGCTGGCAGCTAGTTGGCAGCTAGCTAGCAGCTAGCTGGCAAACATATAGCAGCTAGCTGGCAGCTAGCTAACAGCTAGCTGGCAGCTAGCTAACAGCTAGCTAGCAGCTAGCTAGCAGCTAGCTCGGCCCCACACCCGCCATACAGACATAAGGGGATTCGTAGAGGCACAAGCCTTCTGCTGCTGCTGCTGCTGCTGCTGCTGTTTGCTGCGGCAGCTACTTTGCGGCGTTGCTGCTACCAGCTACAGCTTCATGCTGGTGCTGCTGCTGCCGCTTGCTGTTGCATCTCTTTGCTGCTGCTGCTCCCTGCTACAGTCGCCGCCGCTGCTGCTGCTGCTTGCTGCTGCACTCGTCCCTCTGCAGCAACTCAGCTTGCTTTGGTTCTCTGCCAAACCCTTCTAAACCCCCAAAAAAGCAGCAGACCCTAAACCTAGGGTTTAGGGTTTGGGGTTTAGTGACAAGTTTCTTTCAAAAAGCCTCAGCGCCAGTCAACTTGTGTGCAGCCCCAGGTGTACGTACACCTCAAAGCCGCCGCCACAGAGGCCCCCAGCCATGTAGTCACATCGCAACCCCCAGCTAGCTAGCTAGCTAGCTGATAGCTAGCTAGCTAGCTGATAGCTAGCTAGCTAGCCGATAGCCAGCTAGCTAGCTGATAGCTAGCTAGCTAGCTGATAGCTAGCTAGCTAGCTGATAGCTAGTTAGCTAGCTGATGGTTAGCTAGCTAGCTGATAGCTAGTTAGCTAGCTGATGGTTAGCTAGCTAGCTGATAGCTAGTTAGCTAGCTGATGGTTAGCTAGCTAGCTGATAGCTAGGTAGCTAGCTGATAGCCAGGTAGCTAGCTGCTAGTTAACTAGCTAGCTGGTAGCTAGCTAGAAGCTAGCTGGTAGCTAGCTAGCTAGCGAGGCACCTGAGGTACCAGTGCTTTGGCCAGCAACGTAAATAGTCAACTGTGTGGCTAGCTGGCTAGCTAGCTAGTTAGCTAGCCTGCTAGCTAGCCAGTCAGTTAGCTAGCTAGCTAGCTAGCTAGCTCGCTAGCTAGCTGGGCAGAGAGTGCAGCAACTGAAGCTGCAGCTAGCTAGCTCGACAGCTAGCTGGGCCCCGCTGGATGAGGAGCCCAGCGAAGTGTCTGAGGAACAGAGAGAGAGGCTCCAGCGGCAGCAGCAGCAGTAGCAGCAGCAACAGCAGCACGGGGGTCCCAGGAGAGGCTAGCGGCGTTTTGCTGCTGCCTTGGAGGCTTTCCCTTTGCGTTTGTTGATGACGGACTTGAGGGACTGCAGCAGCAGCAGCAGACGCAGCAGCAGCAGCGGGAGCAGCAGCAGCAGCAGAC
>NW_013544042.1:0-2088 GCF_000499545.2 Eimeria tenella
AACTACACAAGTGCGCCATCAACTAGAAACCCGGTGTAATGTCGCTGAAAATACAAATTTACGACCGATACATAATTGCACGTTCTGCGCAATATGCAGACCTTAAAACGCCAAACGGCAACTGCGAGGGAAGAACAAAGTCACGCACGCAGAACGGCCTTGTGTTTACAGCAGCAGCATCCACTACTCATTCCAAATTAACCTCCCAATGTTTGCTAATGGATTAGAATTTGTACCGTTTCGGTGAACACAGCGATGTTTTAAGACAAACGCGAGCTGGCCACGGAAAGCAACGCTTATTTTGCATGGAGTGCGCGTCAACAACAACTGCAGGCACAAAACAGCTGCACGCGCAAAAGGGCGCGTCAAATGCACAATGCGATTTCGCACGTCGAAATGTCCCATACCAGTAAAATCACGAACACGCGACGCTGCTGCAGCTAGCCAATGTCGAAATTTACTCCCATGTGTAGTGTTAAGACACTGCTCAGTCACGCGGACGCGACGATTCGGCACGAAACATTTCAGTCTTCACAAAAACTAATAAGTGCCGCTGAAGCGCAGCTCTGACTGAGCCGTCTCATGCAATCCGCACAGCTTACCAGCTGTGTCTAACAGCAAGCCTGCTCGTTTCGCCATGCCTGGCAGCCACTACGTGGAGGAACCAAAGTCACACGTCCTCGACGGGCTTGCATTTATTGCATCCGTGTCCACCATGCAATCCTCAAACACCACCTACTCCTAGCTACTAAATTGGAATTTGTATCACTTGGGTTCACAGCGCTGGATTTCTCACGGCAAGGGAGCTGCCGACGGACGGCCAGGGGGTCTGCTTGGAGGGCCTGTCATCAACAGCTCAGCAGACAATGCAGCGGCACACGTAAGGGGTGTGTCGAACACACAACGCGATTATGCACGTCAAAATGTCCCACACCGGTGAAATCACGAACACGCGACGCTGCCCGAGCTAGCCCATGTCGAAGTTCACTTGCATGCGTGGTGGAAACGCCGTGCACAATCGCGTGGACGCGAGGACGCGGTATGACGCACTGTAGCATTCACGAAAAAACAAATGCAGCTGAAGCGCAATTGTGCCTGGGCCGTCGCACGCAATGTACGCAACGTACAGCCTGTATGTAACAAGCCTGCTCGCTTCGCCATGCCCTCAAATTTGCTCCTGCAAGAATGCAACCAAATTTTACGTAGCTCAGCACTGGTTGAATTCAGCCCATTGTCATGCTTCACCAGCGGATGCGTCGGCACCTATTTCGTCAATGAACGACCCCTCCCTGGTATAGCCCATCCACAACATAAGCCAAGGTACCGCTACATACGTCCCTTTGCAGCTAACGTGCTAACAGCACCAAAGTTAGAAATCAACTAGTTGTGTCGCGGAGAACTAGACGCCACTACACACCTCGCTGTACGAAAATTCGACATGTGCACAGCCTCAAACAGTTACTAATCCTGTGTGCCGCCCAAGGCTTTCTTAGCCTGGCAGCCACTACGTGGAGGAACCAAAGTCACACGTCCTCGACGGGCTTGCATTTATTGCAGCCGTGTCCACCATGCAATCCTCAAACACCACCTACTCCTAGCTACTAAATTGGAATTTGTATCACTTGGGTTCACAGCGCTGGATTTCTCACGGCAAGGGAGCTGCCGACGGAAGGCCAGGGGGTCTGCTTGGAGGGCCTGTCATCAACAGCTCAGCAGACAATGCAGCGGCACACGTAAGGGGTGTGTCGAACACACAACGCGATTATGCACGTCAAAATGTCCCACACCGGTGAAATCACGAACACGCGACGCTGCCCGAGCTAGCCCATGTCGAAGTTCACTCGCATGCGTGGTGGAAACGCCGTGCGCAATCGCGTGGACGCGAGGACGCGGTATGACGCACTGTAGCGTTCACGAAAAAACAAATGCAGCTGAAGCGCAATTGTGCCTGGGCCGTCGCACGCAATGTACGCAACGTACAGCCTGTATGTAACAAGCCTGCTCGCTTCGCCATGCCCTCAAATTTGCTCCTGCAAGAATGCAACCAAATTTTACGTAGCTCAGCACTGGTTGAATTCAGCCCATTGT
>NW_013544044.1:0-2167 GCF_000499545.2 Eimeria tenella
AGAATTTAAAGGCTTAAGAAGAGATAAAAAGGAATAAAATAAAATTAATTAAACAATTCAATGATTAAAAACTAAATAAATTAGATAAAAAATATATTAAATAATTAAATAATTAAATATATTAAATAAATTAAATGAATAAAAACAAAATAGAACAAAAACAGTAAAAGGCATAAAAGTGAAAACAATAAAAGAATAATAAGAATGGGAAAAACAAAATGAGAAAGAAGAAAAAGAATCAAAATAAGTGCGAGGAGAATATTTAATATTGTTTGCCATTTTATTCTTTACTTATTTTCTTTTTTAATTTAATTAATTAATTAATCAATTAATTAATTAATTAATTATTTATTTATTTATTTATTTATTTATTCGCTTTCCAGCCAGTTTGCTGCTGACCGAGGAGGCTCGGCCAAGCGTTTCGAAGGAGGCCTTCCTTGCTGTTGCTGCTGCTGCTGCTGTTGCTGCTGCTGCTGCTGCTGCTGAAAAGCCAGCCCGCCTTCTTTCTCTTGCGTCTCTTTTGCTTCGATTCTGCTGCTCTTTAATCCTTTCCAATCTTTCTTCTTTTTCATCTTCGCTTCCTATATAAACCCCAGGCCCACAGGGGTCCCTGGGGGCCCCCAGGGGCTCTTCAGTTCTTTTCATATTAGCAACAGTTTCGGGGGCCCCAAAAGCCCCAAACATGGGGGCCTTGGGGTCCCCGGGGGCCCCGGGGCCCCCGGGGCCCCCGGGGGCCTCAGGGGCCCCTGGGGGCCCCTCAGGGGCCCCCCCAGAAAGCCCACCAGGGGCCGCTGGGGGGCTTTCTGAGGCCCCGGGGGCCCCCTGGAGCTCTGGGGCCCCATGGCTTGGGGGGCCCCTTTGGGGCCCTAGGGGCCCTGGGGCCCCCGTGGGGCCCCCGGGGGCCCCTGTGAGGAACTCTGGGGCCCCTGGGGGGCCCCCTAGAGCCCATGGAGCCTCGGGGGGCCCCCCAAGAGGCCGGAAGGTACCAAGTGGGGCCCCCGGGGGGCCCCCCAGTACCCTTAGGGCGTGGCCGGGGCGGCCCCCCTCGGGTTCAGTTGCTGCTGCTGCTGCTGCTGCACTTCTGCGGAAAGGATAGCAGTGCCTAAGAAAGAGAAAAGATCTTTGAAAAGAAGGCCTTAGCTGCAGAGAGACTCCGCGGGAGGGTCGCCTATGTGCTGCTGCTGCTGCTGCTGCTGCTGCGGGGTCCCCACGTGCAGCAGCTGCTGCTGTTACAGGGGGCGGGGGGCCCATCGGGTGCTGCTGGGCTCTTTGCCTGTCGCTGCGTGGGGAGGGCAGGGGCGCAGCAGCAGCAGCAGCAGCAGCAGCAGAAGGGCCGTCTGCAGGGCGCTCGTCGCCAGCAGCAGCAGCAGCAGCAGCAGCAGCAAGCACAGCAGCAGCAAGTGCAGGCGACTCAGGCCGAGCCAGGGGCTGCACAACGAGGCCCCCCCCAGAGAAGGAGCGGAGCCAGTCGGAGCCGCTGGACCTGGCGCTGCTGCTGCTGCTGCTCCTGCCGCTGCTGCTGCTGCTGCTGCTGCTGCCCTTGAAAGAGCTGCACAGCCGCAGCCAAGGACCATCTTCTAATAAACAACTGCTGCGAATCATTTCTTGACTTTGAGAAGGCAGCAGCGGCGAAGGCAAAGAAGGTCCTTCTCCGCTGCCGCCCCGTTCGGGCTGCAGCCGGAAGCGCGTCAGCCAACGCTGCAGCAGCAGCAGCAGCAGCAGCAGCAGCAAACGAGCAGCGGCAGCAGTTACAGCAGCTGCAGCTGCAGCAGCTCCTGCAGCAGTGGCAGCAGCAGCGGCTGCAGCTGATGCACGCAGCTGCGCCCCTCTGTGCTATGTGGACTCCCTAAACTGATAAGTTACTGCTGCAGCAGCAGCTGCTGCTGCTGCAGCAGAAACTGCAGCTGCAGCCGCAGCAGCAGCATTAAATATAAGCCCCTATGATGAGGTGGTCTTATAGCTGCCACTTTTTATTTGAGCTTTCTCTAAACCCTAATCCCTAAACCCTAAACCCTAAACCCTCACTCCCAGGCACGAAACCCTAAATCCTGAACCCTCGAACCCAAACCCCAGTCCCAAACGCTAAACCATAAACCCTAAATTCTGACCCCTAAATCCCATACCCTAAACCCTAAACCCTGAACCCTAAACCCTAAACCCTAAACCC
>NW_013544045.1:0-2174 GCF_000499545.2 Eimeria tenella
TGCTGCTGCTGCTACTTCGCCGCGCGCCCCGTCACCAGCGGCGAGCTTGGTACGCAGCAGCAGCAAAGCAGCAGCAGCAGCAGCAGCAGCAGGAGACAGGCGGCAGGCGGAAGAACGCACACTCGCCGCATGTAGAAGAGCAGCAAATAAACTAGAGAGACGCATGAAGAGACTAGAGCGACTCAGCAGCCACAGAGCAGCAGACCGTGCTGCTGCTGCTGCTGCTGCTGCTGCTGCTGCTGTTGCTGCTGGGGAAGACACGCTTGCTGCAACGCTCGGCAGCTCCCCCCACTGAAGGCTGCAGAACGAACCCCTAAACCCTAAACCCTAAACCCTAATGCTTAAATCCTGAACCTCGAACCTTAAGCCTTTTCGGCAGTCTGTCTTTCTATGGCAGGAGAAAAGCCTTGCTGCTGCTGCTGTTGCCGTTGCTGCTGCTGCTTTTCTCTCATCGGCTGTCCATGTTGCTGTTAGAGCAGCAGCAGCAGCAGCAGTAGCAGGCGCATAGTAGCAGCAGCAGCACTGCAACTTGATGGTAACAACAAAGGTCTCTTTCTACTAAGAGGGGGCTGCAGCAGCAGCTCAATTGCTGTTGCTGCTGCTGCTGCTATAGAGCAGCAGCACAAGTAGGAGAAACGGCGAAAAGGAGGTAGTGTTTCTGCTGCTTTTGCGTGGCTGCAGCATTCGCAGCAGCCGAGCCAGCAGCTGCTGCTGCTCCTACAGCAGCAGCAGCAGCAGCGGCAGCAGCAGTTAGGGTTTGGCTTGAACTGTAGTCTTCAGAGCAATAGTTGGCAGCAGCACGTCCACTGAGTCCTCTTTGCTGTTGCAGCTGCTCTCCAGCAGCAAAGTTGGCGGGGGAGGGGCCTTCGTAATCTCCTCCACCAGCTGCAGCAGCAGCAGCAGCAGCAGGCACGTTAGCAGCAGCAGCAGCGTTAGCAGCAGTGGGAGCAACAGCAGCAGTCATGTCAGCAGCAGCAGCAGCAGCCAGCAGCAGCATCAGCAACAACAGGAGCAACACCAGCAAAAGACACATTAGCAGCAGCAGCAGCCACGTGAGCAGCAGCAGCAGCAGCAGCAGCAGCAGCAGCAGGGGTGCAGCCGCTGGCTCTGCGCAGCAACCAGCCAGCAAGGCGCCGGCAGCGAACCCCGCGCAGTCCCAGGCGCTAGACCCTAGGGTTTACGAGTTACAGTTTAGGGCTCAGGGCTCAGGGTTTAGGGTTTAGGGTTTAGGGTTTGCCTGCGCAATTGGCTTTCCGAGGCGCCCCTGTCTGTGGCTCGGCAAGAAGTTGTTGTAAAGACAAAAACTTCCGAAAGAGAGAATGTCTACAGAGACATTAAATTTCTTTTCCAGAAACATCACCAAGTCCTTGACGCGGCAGTTCGCTGCGCACAAACCCTAAACCCTAAACCCTAAACCCTAAACCCTAAACCCTAGGCCCTGGGCGTCGCTCGGCGCGACACCCTGAAGCCTGGGCGCGAAGCCCGAGAGCTGGAGTGCCAAACCCTAGGCTCTGGCCTAAACCCTAAACCCTCGCGCTGCGCCTCAAACCCTAGGGCAGGCGCGAGCTGGAAACCGCGTTTTAGGGTTTAGGGTTTACGAATATCGACTTCGATCTTGTCCCAGCAAGTAAACCCCTGGGGAATGGCTCTGACGGGCCCTCCGGCAATGGGGTCGTAGTCCTGCACGAAAGGCAAACCCCAAACCCTAAACCCTAAACCCTTGCCCTCCAATCCCCGCTCCCCCGCCCCGCCCCCCGCGCCCCAAACCCTAAACCCTAAACCCTAAACCCTAAACCCCGCACCTTGTCGACGTGGCGAATGGGGGGCATGGGCTCCGAGAAGAGCAGCAGCGGGAGCGCGAGGTTGAGGAAGGCGTTCTTGTAGCTGCTGCAGCAGCGCGCAGCAGCAGCAGCAAGCTTCAGCAGCTCCAGAGCCACCAGCCCCGTTACTGCTGCTGTTGTTGTGGCCAACGCCGGCACTATCCGCCCCGCTATTTGCTGCGCCTTTTCTCTGCTGCAGCTGCCGATGCTGTAGTTGCTGCCGCGCAGCACAGCAGCAGCATGCACGAACTCCACGTGCAGGTTTCCGGGCTTGTCTTTCTCGAACGGCTCCGCCACGAACTGCAGCGGCGCCCCCGGAAGCGCAGCTGCAGCAGCAGCAGCAGCAGCAGCAGC
>NW_013544046.1:0-2081 GCF_000499545.2 Eimeria tenella
TGCTGCAGCAGCAGCAGCACAAGACCGGGTCGTGGGACATCTCGGCAAGGTCCTAAACCCTAAACCCTAAACCCTAGCAGCGCAGCAGGCCGCCTTTAGAGGATTTAACTCCTGCTGCTGCTGCTGCAGCAGCAGCAGCACAAGACCGGGTCGTGGGACATCTCGGCAAGGTCCTAAACCCTAAACCCTAAACCCTAGCAGCGCAGCACGCCGCCTTTAGAGGATTTAACTCCTGCTGCTGCTGCTGCAGCAGCAGCAGCACAAGACCGGGTCGTGGGGCACCTCGGCAAGGTCCTAAACCCTAAACCCTAAACCCTAAACCCTAGTTGCTTCAGTGCTTCTCGCGCTGCACTAATTCAAATTTTTTTAATTTTAGAACTAAACCTATCAAATTAAAAGCCATTAATAATTAATTAATCAATTAATTTCATTTATTTATTTATTTATTTATTTATTTATTTATTTATTTTGTTTTCAGGTCTCGAGGCCCGCAGATGTGTCGAGGCCTTTAACGGCGGAAAGAAATTTGAATTGGAGTTTTGTAATTAAAGACGGAATTATAAAAGTTCGTTTTTTATTATTTACTTTTATTTATTTCTATTTATTATTTATTTATTTATTTATTTATTTATTTACCTAATTGATTAATTAATTTGTTAATTTGCTTAATTAATTAGTTAATTTGTTTAATTAATTAATTAATCAATTAGCTTATTAGTTTGTTTGTTTATCGTATATGTTTTATTCATTTATTTTGCATAATTGATTATTTGCTTATTTTGTTTATTTGTTTAATTAATTAATTATTTGCGTAATTATAAGACCATTTTATTATTTATTAATTTGTTTGTTTATTTGGCTATTTTACTTTTCAATCATTTGGTTTGTTTATTTGTTCTATCATTCATTTTATTTATTTATTTAGTTTCATTTCATATTTATAAATATTCATTTGACTTATTTATTTAATTCCATTTTATATTTAATTGTTTTATGTAAATTGAATTAATTAAATCAAATTGTTTAAATCAAATTGAAACAATTAAATCAAATTAAATCAAATTAAATTAAGTCAAACGAATTAAACTAATCAAACTTAAATGCAAGTAATTCAAATTAAATTAAACCAAATCAATTAAATCTAATTTGATTAAATCAAATTAAAACGATTCAATTAAATTAGAAAAACCCAATTAAATTAAATTAAATCAAATTAAACTAAATTAAATAAATAAAATAAAGTTAAATCAAATTAAACCAATTAAACTGAACTAAATTGAATCAAATTAAATTAAATTAAATAAACTAAACTACATTGAATTAAATCAAATTATATTAATTAAATTAAATTAATTAATTTAATTTAATTAATTTAATTTAATTAATTAATTTAATTTAATTTAATTTAATTTAATTAATTTGCTGCAGGCGGGCGGGCGGGAGTTTGCGTTTGGGCGTCTGGACGCGGAGTTGCGGGAGATTTGAGGATTTCGAAAAAAGGGTTTTTTGGATCATTTTTTGTCCTTTTTTCGTTTTTAAATGAATAAATAAATGATTTTTGACAATTAATTGAATAATTTCAATTAAATAAATCAGTTTGGAGTTCAAAAAGCTCCAAACCCGCAACTTTTGACCATTTTCCGCTTTTCCGGACGTTGCTGCCGCAGCTGCTGCTGCTGCTGCTGCTGCGAAGCAAATCGGGAAGCAAGCCGAATTAAACTGATCCATTTGGTGTTTATTTTGTCTCTTTTTTATTTATTTTAACTTAAATTGTCTTTTTGTTCATTTCAAACTAATGGCAACCCCAAATATGCAGGAAGAAGAATTCACCGAAGAGGAGGTGAGCGAGCTGAGGTGTACAGACACCTGCTGCTGCTGTTGCTGCTGCTGCTGCTGGTGTTGCTGCTGCTGCTGTTGTTGCTGCTGCTGCTGCTGTTGCTGCTGCTGCTGCTGTTGCTGCTGCTGCCTCGGTTCTCGCTGTTCTTTCTGTTGCTGCGTTTGCTGCTGCTGCTGGGACTAGAACTAGTTATTATTAAAGCTACAGGATTAAATAATTGAATTATTGAGAAATTAATTAATTT
>NW_013544047.1:0-2150 GCF_000499545.2 Eimeria tenella
AGGAGTTCCTAGAGCAGCAGGAGGACTAGCTGCAGCAGCAGCAGCTGCTGCAGCAGCTGGCAGCAGCAGCTACGCATGCAGTAACTCCACTTGCTTGCAAACCCAATAAGCCAAGGTTTTCTAATTATATTCGTTTCTTTAATCAATTTATTCATTTATTTTATTTTTAATTTTAGAAAATCTTTACTTTAATTGAAGCAGAAAGAGACATAAAGGAGACCCACTTTTGTTTCGCCTTGCTGGGAATGTGCCCCAAAAACCTGCAGACGCAAAACCCTAAACCCTAAACCCTAAACCCTAAACCCTAAACGCCAAACCCTAAACCCTAAACCCTCAGATGACGCAGCAAGGGATTGCAAACCCCAGCCTCACTTTAGAGTCTCCACAACAACAACCCCACCATTCTTCATCACCCGACTTAGGGGAAAAGGGTCTCCAGGGGCATCCTGGGGGCCCCCCTGTGGGGCCCCCCGAGGGGCCCCAGGGGCCCCCTGCGGCGACTCCTGTGGGGCCCCAGAGGCTCCCTGTGGGGCCCCACTTGCTGCGACTTGCTGCTGCTGCTGCTGCTGCTGCTGGGCGTCGGCTGGGTCTGAAGAAGCAGCAGCAGCCGCCGGCGTTTGCTGCTGCTGCTGAGGGGCCCCCGCAGCAGCTGCTGCACTCAGGGGCCCCAGCAGCAAGGTCCCTGCTGCTGCCCAGCCTAAAACGCATGCGTCTGCTGCTGTTTGGAGCCTGTGGGGCCCCACAGTGCAGCACAGCGGCGCCAACCCCAAACCCTAAACCCTAAACCCTAAGCCCTAAGCCCTAAACCCTAAACCCTAAACCCTAGACCCTAAGCCCTAAACCCTGAGCCCTAGACCCTAAACTTTGAATCTATGGCAGTGAAACACCTCTTTAACATCCTCATGTCCAAACCCTAGGCCCCAAACCCTAAACCCTAAACCCTAACCCCTAAACCCCGAACTCTCAGTTTAGAATGCGTGTTTACTTTTAGACAACTTATCTGACTATATTTGGTTTTTAATTGCATTATCTGTTTTTATTATCTTTTTAAAATGCATTTGACTTGGCCAAAAGGTCTCTTTTTTCACTTATTCTTTTGTTGCATGCAGCGCCACTTTTGGGGCTTTTATTTAATTGTGGGCTCTTTAAAAATATTAAAAATGAACTTTTGGAGTTTTGCTTGTCTAAAAAGGAACTATTCAAAGACTGGTGTTTCTCTAGTTTGTACTTTTTAATCCATTTTAGCTTACATTTATATTTGTTTTAAATTGATTCTATTTTATTTTATTTTATTTTACATTTGATTCTGGTTTAAGTTACATTTATATATACTTTAAATTAGATTTATATCTATCTTGAATTACATTTATGTCCATTTTTAATTTAAATAAAAACTATTTGTGTTCAAATCTATTTTAATTAGAACCAAGTCCATTTTAGATCATATTTATATATTTTCATATTACAAATATGTACTTCATATAAATATAAACATATTTATATATGTTTGTTTCATATTAATATAAATACACTTATACATATTTGTATGCAAGAAAAAATCTGCAATTGTATAATACATTTATATAATAATTACATATACATATATTTAAATATATAAATAAGCAATTATTCCGTAATAGATATAATTGCATTAAGCAAATGAATATACAAAAATGTAATTCCGCAAAATGACAATTATTATAATATTTATATATTTGTTTTCTCGTCTAATTATGTATGTACGCTGAGGTGTCTGTACAGCCCCACGCCTGCATGCGCATTTGAATGAAGAGAAAATTTGATTTATGAAAATAAATATTTATTTACATTGTCTGCAAATATATTTAAATATGTGCATTTGCATTTATTTTTTTATTTACACATTTAAAAAAATAAAAAAACATTTTAAAATATTTATTTGCAAATACAAGAATCGGATGGATGCATCTGTGCAGTGTACGTACACCTGAGATTTGAAGAGAAAATTTTCAAAACCCTTTCCCTTTAAATATTAAAATAAATAATTAATTATAAATGAAGCTTCTTGCATGCAGAAATTAAAACTGCATTTAAAATCTAATTATATAATTATTAAAAATATTTAAAAAATAAAAATTTGCGACTTTTTGTTTCTAAGGTCAGGTGTCTGT
>NW_013544048.1:0-2072 GCF_000499545.2 Eimeria tenella
GAGCTACGCTGGTAGCGTGTAGCGGTGGCGGCCTCACCCGCTAAACCCTAAACCCCAAACCCTAAACCCTAAACCCCTGCCTCCATTCGGTGGCGCAGTCGTCGCTGCCCACAGCAACAACACCTGCAGGAGCAACAGCTGCAGGAGCAGCAGCAAAGGCTGCAGGAGCAGCAGCAAAGGCTGCAGGAGCAGCAGCAAAGGCTGCAGGAGCAGCAGCAAAGGCTGCAGCAGCAGTACATGCAGCAAAACCGGCTGCAGCAGCAACAACAGCTGGAGCAGCAACAGCTGGAGCAGCAGCAACACCAGACTCAACGGTGAAAACAGCTGAAGCCGCAGCAGCAGCTTCAGCAGCAGCAACAACAGCAGCAGCAACAGCAGCTGTAGCAGCAGCAAGTATATTCTTATGCAGAAAGCACTTTCTCCTCAGCTGTAGAGCTCTAAACCGTAAACCCTAAACCCTCAGAGCATACGGCTATCTAGCGGCTCCCCACAACAAGCTAAAAGAACGAAGAAGTTTGGGGCTTTAGGGTTTAGGGTTTACGATGACGGCTGAGTTTGCAAAGGAGCACCTCAAAGCCGCAATAAACCCCAATTTTGGGTTTCCCCTTTTTGTTTCTTTTGTCTCCTTTTTTGTTTCTTTTTTCATTTCAAATTCCCCTTTTTGCTGCTGCTCCAATTCCCCCTCTTGCTGCTGCTCTAAACCCTCAAAAAGGCCCTCGGGTAGGCGCACGCAGCGCGCAGGCGAGACAATGCCTGCAGCGCAAACCCTAAACCCTAAACCCTAAACCCTAAACCCTAAGCCCTAAACCCTAAGGCCCCGTGCTTGGAGGCGAAGCTGCTCAGCTGGAGAGTGGCAGCCGCGAGGGTTTAGGGTTTAGGGCTATGCAGGGGGCCGCCGCAGGTGCGGGGCTCGGGAGGCCTAGGGTTTGGGCTTTCGAGGGTTTAGGGTTTAGGGTTTAGGGTTTGCGCGCCTCTGGGGCCCGCGCCAACTTGGCCCTGGCTGTTGAAACCCCAGCCAATTAGGGTTTGGTGGTTTAGAGCAGCAACACAATGAGAGGAGCCGCAGGAGACAGAAGAGACAAAAGGAGCAGCAAAAGGGGGCGACACAGACCGCGGCAGCTGACAGCAGCAGCAGCACAAACCCCACTAGGGTTTAGGGTTTAGGGTTTGCGGGGCCTCGCACCCGCTGCGCCTACGGCCGCGGGCTCAGCGAACCAAGAACGCTCGAGGGTTTAGGGTTTGGCAGCTAAAAAGGTGGCGGTTTGCTGCTGCTGGCAACAGCAGCAAGCAGCCTCCTGCTGCTGCTGCTGCTGCTGCTGCTGCTTCTGCTGCTGCTTCTGCTGCTGCTTACCTGCACAGGAAGCAAAGTTTGCTGCTGCTGCTGCAGCGTTCTACCACATTGGCCCCGGGCTGCTTCGCCGCAGCACAAGAGGGCATTCCTACCGCTCTCTGCTGCTGTAGCACTGCAACAGCAGCAGCAGCAGCAGCAGCAGCAACAAGGCTTCATGGGCGGGTGCAGCACGCCATGCCAGCAGCAGAAACAGCAAAAGCCAGCCTGTTAAAGTCACAGCCTACATTTTAGGGTTTAGATATTGGGGTTTAGGGTTTAGGGTTTAGGGTTTAGAAGGCCCACCCTTCCTTGTACAATATGATTGATGAGAAATCGCTTGCAGCCACCGCTGTGGCAAACCCTCGTGCAGCTGCACACAAACCCTACACCCTAAACCCTAAACCCTAAACCCTAAGCCCTAAACCCTAGACTCCATATGTATACTAGCAAGCTTATCCTGGCGCCGGCAGATGGCCTGGACCGAGGCAAGGGGTCGGAGACAAGGGTTTGGTGCCACCAGCTAGGACTTAGGGTTTAGGGTTTAGGTTTAGGGTTTCGAGGGTTTAGGGCTTACCTTCTGGGGAAACAGCAGCCGGTGGTTTGAGAGAAGGCACGGGGCTGTGCTGCACATGTCTTTCTAGAAGCCCGTAAGAAGCCCCTCGGCGCATGGGCGCTTTGACCCCCGCTGCAGCACAAACCCTAAACCCTAAACCCTAAACCCTAAACCCTAAACCCTAAACCC
>NW_013544049.1:0-2423 GCF_000499545.2 Eimeria tenella
TGCTGCTGCTGTTGCTGCTGCTGCTGCAGCTGCATGCGGTGTGTGCTGGGGTGTCTGTACAGGCCGGATCCACGCGCAGCTGCACCAGTGTGGGGCCGGCAGCGGCCGGTTTTCTTGCGACTCTCCCAATCTGCAGCAAATCCCTCGAGAAGCATCTTTTCGCCGCTGCTTCGTTCCTGCTGCTCCTCTCCCGCTGCAGCAGCAGGGGCTCTCCAGCGCTGCTGCTGCTGCTGCTGCTGCTGGGCGTGCGGGGGACAGCGGGGAGGTCGCTGGGCAGGCCGGGCCAGCAGCAGCAGCTGCTGGCGCTGCAGCAGCAGCAGCACCAGCACCAGCAGCTTCACCAGCAGCAGCACATGGAGCAGCACCAGAAAAGTGGAAATATGTTATTGCCGACTTCTCCCAAATTGAGCTGCGAATTGCAGCCGACATCGCCGGCGACGAAAGGATGATTGAGGCATACCAGAAGGTTCGTTGCTGCTGCTGCTGCTGCTGCAACTGCTGTGGTTGCGAGCAGCAACTAAGTCAGCAGCAGAACGCTGCACACTGCTCTGTTCTGCGTGGGTGCTGCCGCTGCTGCACCTTGCGTTGCCTGCGGCGTTGCAACTACAAGTTTCGCCGATCCTAATGGTGCTGCCGCTGCTTCTGCTGCTTCTGATGCTGCTGCTGCTTCTGCTGCTGCTGCTGCAGGGCCGAGACCTGCATCGGCTGACGGCCTCGCTGCTGCTGTCAAAGCCAGAAGCCCAATTGACGAAGGCCGACAGACAACTTGCAAAGGCGGTGAACTTCGGCCTCATCTACGGTAGGCAGCAGCAGCAGCAGCAGAAGCAGAAGCAGCAGCAGCAGCACGCCAGCCAGAGGCAGCAGCAAGAACAGCAGCAGCAGCAACAGCAGCAGCAGCTCAGCATTTTTGCAGCTTCAAGCTCTGTGCTGCCCTGAGATGCCTGTGGGCGCAGCTGGGTTGCCGCGGGAAGAATAAGGACCCTTCATGAGTGAATTCAATCCTGTACTTATAAATCAATTTTACTTGCGATTAATAGTAATGGCTGCTGCTGCTGCTGCTGCTGCTGCTGCTGCTGTGCGCAGGTATCAGTGTGCCGCGCTTTCGGGAGTACGCGCTGTCAGCCTATGGGGTGTCTTTGACTTTGCCGGAGGCCCAAAAGTTTCATTCGAATTTCTTTAAGCACTACAAGGGCATTACTCGCTGGCACCAGCAGCAGAAGGTGTGCTGCTGCTGCTGCTGCTGCTGCTGTTGCTGCTGCTGTTGCTGCTGTTGCTGGGCGTGTTCCGGTGCTGCGGCTCCACCCGTGCTGCTGCTGCCCCTGCCCCCGCTGCTGCCTCCGAGGCGCAGCGCCAGCCCGCGCCTAGCTACCTGCTGCTGCTGCTGCTGCTGCTGCGGTGCAGCGCCAGATGCCTCTTGAGACGAGAACGAGGTCTGGGCGTCGCGCTCGCTTCGACTCTTTTTCGTTTACGAAGGCGCTGAACTACCCGGTGCAGGTAGGCTGGCTCGCGAGGGTTTAGGGTTTAGGGTTTAGGATTTAGGGTTTAGGGTTTAGGGTTTAGGGTTTACGGTTTGGGGGTGAGGCGGGATCGGGCCGTCTCAAAAGTGTGGAGTTTGCAGCAACAGAAGACAGACACGCAGAGGGTCAGCAGCAGCAGCAGCAGCAGCAGGAGGTGGAGGGAAGTGTGGGGTTTGCTGCGTGCTGCAGGGCACTTCAGCAGATATAACGAAAGAGAGTCTCGCGCTGCTGCTGCTGCGGCTGCCGCAAGTGCGGGGGCAGCTGGTGATGTGTGTGCACGACGAGATAATAGTGCAGCTGCCGGAGGAGCAGCAGCAGCAGGTTTGTTTTTTCCTTTTCTTTCTTTTTTTTGATTTTGTTGCTGCTGATTTTCCCTCTCTTGCTCCTCCACATGATTCTTTGTTTTAATGTCGCTTTTGTTTTGTTTGCTTTTTTTTATGTCCTTTTCTAAGTTGCTTTCGTTTAATATCTTTTTTGTTTTATTTGCTTGTCTGCTTCCCTCTGTCTTCTCTGTTATTTGCTTTTCTTTCGTTCCTGCCATCTGTCTATTTATTTATTATTTTATCTATTTCTTTATATATTCATTATTTATTTATTATTCATTATTTATTTATTTATCTATTTCCCTCAGTGTCATTTTTCCCTTTTTTTCCATTTTTGTTGCGCCTTCTATTTGATTTCTTCCTTCGGGTGTACGTACACTCCGCGGGCGTGCATGGAAAGCCGCAGTGCAATAATTTCAAATATTTTTTTCAAAAATATTTTTTGAAATGAATATGTATTTTAAATATCTCTTTTTTGTTTTACTGTTCTCTTTTGGCTCCTTTTGTCCCTTTATCGAGGGCCCAAGACATGATTTGGCGCAGCGGCCTCTTACACTGAGCGACCCTGCTGCTGCAGCTGCTG
>NW_013544051.1:0-2942 GCF_000499545.2 Eimeria tenella
GCTGCTGCTGCTGAAGGCATATGTCCGTCGCTGCTGGGGCTGCAGCACTGCATATGCACACGTGGACCCCCAACTGCTCGCAGAGAGCAGCAGCAGCAGCGGCAAGGGCCGGATGAACTAGCAGCAGCTGCGTCCTGGCCTCAGCTAGCTGCTGCTGCAGCAGTCGCAAATTTTTGCTGCCGCTTATGACGCTGCTGCTGCATGCATTAGGTCTTGTGCAGAACATTTCTCCCCCATTTTCCTCAACCGCTGCTGCTAGAGGCCTCGCTGCTGCTCCACCGGCTGCGGCGACGCCTCCTGCAGCAGCAGTTGCTGCAGCTGCAGTCTCAGCAGCAACAGCAGCATCACAGAAAGGTAGCAGAGCCGCAACTCCGTCAATAGCGGCAATTGCAGCCACTGCAGCAAGAGCCACAGGGGACGGAGGCAGGAGTACGCCAACGCGGAGGCCTGCAGCATGATCCTGCTGCTGCTGCTGCTGCTGCACGCGGATGCCGTAGTACTCGCAGGCCTTGACGATTTGATTAGCTAAGCTCCTGCACCGGAAGCAGCGCGGCGGCAGCAGCAACGGCTGTAGCAACATTGACAGCAGAAATGCGGTAAGGGCTACAACGGCAGCAGCAGCAGCTACAAGAGCAGTCCTGGCAGCAGCAGCCGCAGCATGAAACAGATAGGGGGTTGGCTCACTGCTGCAGCTGCTGTAGAGACGCAGCGTCCGCGGTTACTCCATTGGCAGAAATTGCTGCAGGGCTACTCGGAGGCAGCTGTAGCAAGAGCAACAACCGCAGCAGCAACAGCAACAGCACCGCATGAAGCTGCAGGCACTCCAACAGTAGCAGCAGCGGCAGCAGCCTACACAGTGCTTCCTTCATACCTGGCTGAAGAGAGTGTTGATACTCCTCCTTGCCTCCCTAAGACTGAAACGGCTGTCGCTGCTGCAAGCTTCGTGCCTGCAGCTGCAGCAGCAGCAGCAAGTGTGGTGCCAAATGGCGGGAGGCCTTCCCGTTTGGGAACACTTGTCGTTGCAAGAGACCGGCTGTAAGGTCCCTGGGCGTGCTCCTGCCCGTGCTTGCACCTTTTGCAAGCTTGTTGCGGGTGTAACTGCTTTTGTGGGAGCCACTGCTGGCTTTGCTGCTGCTGCAGCTGCTCCAGCAGCGGCAAGCGCTACCGTCTGTCTCTGAGGCAGACAGCAGCGGCACAGAAGCAGCTCAGCGTGCCGGGAGGCGGTGGCTGCAGCGATGTTTCGCAGCATCTAGTCCTGATGCGGGTACTGTTGCTGTTGCTAATGTCGGTGCTCTCGTTGCTGCTGGCGCTGCCGGCGCTGCCCGCGCCGTCCTGCTGCTGCTCCGAACGCCTCCTCGAGGGCCAAGCCGCCGAAATGGGCTTCAAGCTTTGCCTGCAGAGCGCAAAGAAGGAGCCCGTGGGATCTGTCCGCCTCCTGGAACGAGCAGGAGCAGCAGCCGCAACACAGGCCAGTGGTGAGGCTTCCGAGTGGCGCACGATCTACATAAGTAAAAATGAAAACAGGTAACTTCTACAGATGACAGCGGTTCGAGGTTCAGACACTCGACGACTGGCCGCTGGTGCTGCTGTTGCTGCATGCATTCTGCAGCAACTGCAGCAGCAGCGCCAGTAGAGGCAGCTTGCTGCTCTTCAGCCGAGGCTCCACCTGTCTAAGCAGCAGCAAGTCTGCGTTAGGTTTGATTTTTCCTTCTGCGTCTTGTAGTTTTCCAGTGCAGCGAGAGCAACAGCAACAGTTGTTCATCCAGACAGCAGCATCTCTGCTGCCGACAGCTGTGTGACCCCTGAGGTCTATACACACACTGCTGCCTCTTTTACTCGGAAGACGCAAGGACACCAGGAGAAAAATAGCAGGCTGACTGCAACAGTAGCGAGGGGGGAACGACTCTACTGCAGTTACAGCAGTAGCTCCACATAGCGCACACCTCGAAGACGGATACCAGGGAGGGACAGTAAGGAGATGCCAAGAGACGGACAGCAGCCACAGCAGCAGCAACAGCAACAACAGCAGCAGTACACAGCAGCAGCAGCACCCACAGCTGCTTCGAAAGGGTGGGAGATGCGCCACCTGCAGCTGCGGGTCCTCTGTCCCACAGCGGCTAAACTCCACGCAGCAGACAAAGCCAGGCCGTAGTCTATGCTGAGCAGCACCAACGGCAGCAGCGGCACAAGTTGAGGCAGCAGCAGCAACAGCACGGAAAAAGCGGCAACAGCGACGCCGTCTCTGCAAGGAAAATGAGAGGCTCTGACTCGCCTTCTCCGAGGCCCCACCAGGCCCGCGCTGCAGCAGAAACAAAAGCATTGACTACAACTGCAGCAGCTCCAACTACGGCTGCAGCAGCGGCAGCAGCACTAGCTGCAGAGAGCAGCAGCGCAATCGAGGTCGCCTCGCTTAGGCGCATTGGAGACTTCCTAAGGCTTGTTGAGGAGCGCCGCCAGCAGCAGCAGCAGCAGCTTCAGCCGCACCAGCATCCTCCTGGGGCGATTGTCACGTCCATCGGGTCAGGCTGTTCTGTACAGTGCAGCAGCAGCAAAATTGTGCAGCAGCTGCAGCATAAGCAGCCGCAGCAGCCCCTCCTACCTGCTTTGCGGGCCCTCTTGGCCGACCTGAAGGTCCTTTGCGATCGTGCCGAGTCAAGCAGAAGCAGAAGCAGCAGCAACGACCCATATGGAGCCAGCAGCGCCATAAGGAGCAGCGAAGAAGAAACAGCAGCAGCAGCAGCAGCAGCAGCAAAGCCTTGCGTTCGGTCAGCCATTGAAGGCATTCTGGGCTCTGCGGGGCCCATCGGCGCCCCAGAACAGCTCGGGCTGCTGCGCTCTCTTCTTCGCAGTGAGGGCCCGCCTCGTGCTTATGGCCAGATAGCTCACGATGGATTTGCTGCTGCTGCTACGCCTGTTGTGTCTTCTGCTGCTGCCTCTCCCGT
>NW_013544052.1:0-2074 GCF_000499545.2 Eimeria tenella
AAATAAAATTAAATGGAGGCAGTGAGAAGCAGCAGCAAAGAAAATGGAAAAGAGCAGCAGCAAAATGACTTAACAGCAAAAACCAGAAAAGGAAAAGGAAGAAAATAAAAATAAAATTATATTTACATTTTTATCTATTTAATTTGAAAATATTTGCTAATTCAAATTGATCATTAATTTTGAATTACTAATTAACTAAATTGAAGTTATTAATTAATTAAAACTGAATCGTTAATTAAAGTACATCTAATTATTTATTAATTTAAATTGATAATTAAATTCAAGTTATTAATTAATTCAAATAGAACTTGTGAGGATTAAAATTTAAATTAGCACTTTGTCAAATTGGAATTATTAATTGATTTAAATTTATTATTCATTTATTTAAATTGAATTATTAATTAATTTGAATTTGCAATTAATCAACATTCAACTATTAATTCACCTAATCAATTATTTAATTTAAAACTCAAATGCAACTTATTGCCTTTGCATTAAATTCGCAAAACGACAAAAAAGAAAAAATAAAAAGACAAAAATATTTAAAAGGATTTAAAAAGAAAGAGTAAAAAAAAGGATTAAAAAAAGATTTAAAAAAGGTTTGAAAAGGATTAAAAAGGAGGAAAAAAAGAAAATGAAGAGAATTAAAAGGAGAATAAAGGAAAGAAATTGAAAATAAATAAAAAGAAACCAAAAATAAGAAAAAAGAAATTAAAAAATAAAAATAAAATGAAAATAAAAATAAATTAAAAATAAAAACCGACTTGAAGTGTTGTAGTTTGTCCAGGGCCCTCCCTCTCTGGCGTAATAGTCCATCGGGTAAACTGAAAGTAAAATAAAAATAAAATAAAAAATAAAAATAAATAAATAAATAAATAAATAAATAAATAAAATAGTAAATAAATAAATAAATAAGTAAATAAACAAATAATAAAATAATAAAAAGCTTAATAAATAGAAAAAAAATAAATAAGTAAATGAATAAATAAAAGAAATATATAAAAACTGTTTGATCTACTAATTTAATTATGTGGTTAAATGAAGTAAAGGATTAAAAGCAAATAAAACCAAATGAATAAATAAATAAATAAATATAAACAAATTTAATCAATTAAATCAAGTTAATTAAATTAAATTAAATTAAATTAAATAGATTAAACGATTAAACAAATTAAATAAATTAATTAAATCAAATAAATTAAATTAAATTAAATTAACTTGCCTTCCAAGTAGGGTTGCGAGCCAAAAGCCACAAAAGCCTCATAAGGAGATAATAAGGGTTTGCTAAACCCCAAACCCCAATCTAGCGATAAGCGAGGACACCCCACCTGCACAAACCCTAAACCCTAAACCCTAAACCCTAAACCCTAAACCCCAATTTAGCGATAAGCGAGGACGCCCCACCTGCACAAACCCTAAATCTCAAACCCTAAACCCCAAATCCGAAACCCTAAACCCTAAACCCTAAACCCTAAACCCTAAACCCTCGCACCTGGATGAAGGCGTCGACGAGGGGCGCGAGGGTTTGGAGTTTGGCGGGAGAGAACTCGGCCATGACGAGGGGAATAAAAGAAATATTTTTTTTATTTAAAATAAAAATTAAATCTTCAAAAAGTCCCACTGAGCCCTGGCGGCCCAAGGAAGACAGCAGCAAACACACTTTTGCTGCTGCAGCAGCAGCAGCAATTGCCTGCTGCCGCTGCCGGTGCAGCAGCAAGTGGTCGTAGGACTCCCTGAAGAGCCGCTGCAGCAGCAAATAAATAAATAAAAAAATAAACAAATAATGAAATATAAATAAATAAAATAAATGATTATTTATTTATTTATTTTGGTTTATTGCAGGCACAGCTGCTGCTCAGCTGAGCAGCGAGAGAGGCCCTCCCGCAGGGTTTAGGGTTTAGGGTTTACCTTGGTGAAAGGATCATATCTAAGAAATCTAATTCCAGGGTTTTGAATCATAGAAGCTTCAAGATGAAAACGCCCATCAGCAACAAAAACAACAGTATCAATTTCGGGGCCCCCAGCAGCCCCGGGGGGCCCCCCTGGGGGCCCCCCGGGGGGCCCCCCGGGGGGC
>NW_013544053.1:0-2365 GCF_000499545.2 Eimeria tenella
GAGCTAGTGTTTAGGGTTTAGGGTTTAGGGTTTAGGGTTTGCCGCTATGGGGGCTGCAGTCGGCCGCCAGCGCTGCATGCAGCTGTCTCTGCAATAAACTGTCTTCTGACCTTTTTCAAGCTCAATAATTAGGATTTAGGGTTTAGGGTTTAGGGTTTAGGGCTTGAGGTCGAGCTTCTAGGGTTTAGGGTTTGGAGTCACTCCAGGGTTCCTTCGAGCGCCCCCCAGAATGTTCAGGCTAAAGTTTAGGGTTTAGGATTTAGGGTTTAGAGCTACGTTTATCTGGTGGTTCTTCTGTTGCTGTTGCTGCTGCTATTGCTGCTGTTGCAGCTTTTGCTGCCGGTGCTGCCATTTTTTGCGAGAGCGCTAGCAGCTATTCCTGCTGCTGTTGCCAGCAGCGGCGACAGCAGCAGCAGCAGCAGCAATACACTGCAGCAAATGAGAGCTACTCTTTCATTTAGTCATATTTAGAATGTTAAGCAGAAACAGAAGGCTATGCTGCTGTCAAAAAGCGCAGCAGCAGCGCCGAATTCGCAGGGACCGCAGCACAGCAGCAGCACAGCTCCAGCAGCTGCTGGTGCAACAGAGCACCAGCAGCAGCAACATACCAGCAGGAGCAGGAGCAGCAGCAGCAACACACCTGCCGCAGCAACAGTGGATGCAGAAAGCTGCACAGCAAGTGTGGCCGCAACAGCAGCAACAGACAGCAGAAGCATCAGCAGCACCAGGAAAAGCAGCAAAAGCGGCAGCAGCAGCAGCAGCGGCAGCAGCAGCAGCGGCACACAGGGATGATCAGTGGACGCAACGGGGCACCTGAAGCTTAGCAGCACAGCAGCTTGTTAGCTAGCTAGCCAGCTATCCAGCTAGCTAGCTAGCCAGCCGGCTAGCCAGCCAGCTAGCCGGCTAGCTAGCTACGCAGCTAGCTAGCCAGCTAGCTAGCCAGCCAGCTAGCCAGCCAGCTAGCCAGCTACCAAGGGAACTACACACGGCAGAGGAAACATACAGCAAGAACAAACGAGCCAGCTAGCTACTTCGACACTTAGCTAGCTAGCTAGCTAGCTAGCTAGCCAGCTAGCTAGCTAGCTGGCCAGCTAGCTAGCTTGAAGGCAAATGCGGGGAGAATTCAGTTAACAAAAAAACGTTAACAAAAAGAGGAGGAGCAGCAGCAACTTCGAAGCAGCAGCACATCTCTGCTGCTGGTTGCTGTCCAGCTGTCAGGGAGCTCCTACTGCAGTGCTGCTGCTGCTGCAGTGCTGCTGCTGCTGTTGCGCTGCACAAGAAACCGCTGATAGCAGCGACACTGTCCACTGTACCAGCAGTCAAAGCAGCCGCAGCAACAGCAGCAGCAGCAGCTGCAGCAGCAAAAGCTGCTGCAGCCTGAATCAAAAAAATTGGCCGCAGCATCTGCTGCTGCTGCTGTTGCGCTTGCTGCTGCTGCCGTTGCCGCTTCTTGGAACACGAAGGTAACGCTCTGCTGCGCTGCTGCTGCGCCTCGCGCTGCTGCTGCTGCTGCTGCACGAGTTCCTGTCTTCTAATGTTGCTGCTGCAAGGCTTTGCTGCTATTGATAACTCTGCTGCTACAGCTGCTGCTGCTGCAACCATTGCTGCTGCTCATGCTGCGCCTGTTGCTGCTGCTGCTGCGACTGCTGCTGCTGCTGCACTCGCCATTACAAATACATCTGCAGCATGCTACGAACGCTGCGAAGACTGCTGCAGCAGAAGCTGCTGCTGCAGCTGCTGATGCTGCAGTTGCTGCTGCTGCACGCTGGCACTTGCCGTAGATGCTGCTGCGGCAATTGCTACCGCATCGCCGGCGATGCTTTTGTTGCAACAGCAATTACTGCTGCCATGCCGGCGCTGCCCTTGCTGCAGCTACCTCTGCAGCAGCAGCTGCTGCTGCTGCAGCTGCTCATCCCTGCCTTACTAGCATACTAATGAATAAATACTTTGTGCTGCTGCTGTTTCTTCCCAGCTGCTTTCGAAACTATTGCTGCTACAGCGCCGCTGCTGCGGTGCTGCCGTTGTCGTTGCCGCAGTGCTGCTGCTGCGCTGCAACACTGCTGCTTTGCTGCTGCTATGCTGCTGCTTTGCTGCTGCACTGCTGCTGCTCCGCTGCTGCGTGGACTACATTTTCGCTATCCTACTGCTGCTGCTGCCTTGCTGCTGCGCATCCTCGCTGCAGCAGCATCGCTTCTGCTATACATTTGCTGCTGCTGTTGCTACTGTTGCTGCTGCAGCGCTGCCTGCTGCTGTTGCTGTACTCAAATGCAGACTGCCGCTGCTAATACTTTGGGTGCTGCTGCTGTGCTTCCAGCAGCACTTGCTGCTGCTCCAACTGCCAAAGCACCTAATGCTGCTGCTACCT
>NW_013544054.1:0-2048 GCF_000499545.2 Eimeria tenella
TGTTCATCTTGGGCCAGGATGCGTTGCTGGCGTACGCGCGGACACTAGACGAGACGGCCCAGGGTTTAAAGAGAAACACACTTGTGTTGTCTTCGTCACATGATGTAACTCAGGTAGTGAGGTGGTTTTGGGCCTACTGGACCAGCAGCTGACCAGTGTTGCGCAGACGGCTGGCAGTTTTAGTTTGAGCAGTAGGAGAAGTTGGAGTGTTGGAGTCGGAAACCCTGCCTTGCTGCTTAGCACAGTTGCGCGTGCAAAGTATTTGGCTGTGATCTTCTGGAGGTCGCTGGTGGAGGCTTGCACAAACTGCACTCTCAGCTGGAGCCTTGAAACTGCTAGCTGGATGAATGCAGCGAGTCCAGCGAAATTCGAGGTACGATGCGACGGGATGGTTTAGAAGCAAAATAGTAGCTGCGTTGCCTTGCATCGCTTTCCAGAAGCACGCATGCATTGCAACTCAGTTCGCTTTGTACTACAGCGGTTCGCATCGTTGGAAGATTATGCAGAAACAAAGGTTTGATGTGGACTGGAGGCGTCGTCTGTTTGCGTGGTGGTGCGTCGAGCATTGCTTGTTGCCTGTAGCAGAGTGCGCGGTTAAGTAGGAATAAGCCTTGGGCGTTTTTCCTGGAGATGAGTGTCGGGCAGTGCGTGCCGGTGTTTGGTCGAATGGCACGAGACCAATCACGTTTGTAGCGGTGCAGTGTGTTGCGTTGAAGGAAATAGCATTGCAGGTGGCATGCTGCGTTGACAAAACGGATTGAGGCCGCTGCTTCGTAGGTGTGTCGAAACAATTTGGCGAGTGTGCAGCAAAGGGCGACTGTCGGAATTTCGAAGAGAGCGGAGGCGACGATTGGGTTGAGCTGAGTGTCTTGTCCACAGGCTGTGAGTCTTTCACGAGTGCAGGGCGCTGCGAGAGTACCTGTGGCATTGGGTCGAAAGAGCTTAGCGGCTGCTGCCAATAGATTGTAACGCGGGTAGCGGTGTTTCGGGGAGTTCTGAGTGAGGCGAGACTGGTTGATTTGGGCGCTGGGAAAGGTTGGTAGAAGGTGTGCAGCACGCCTTTGTGAGTGGTGGAGTGCAGGGTTCACCAGGATGGATATGTGTGGGGCAAGGCACGCAGCTATTTTGGAGGCGTTTTGGACGTTTGATGCGCAAACAAAGCATGCTTGCAAATGATACGAGGCACACGCTGGCGAGGGCGACGATGTGATTTTGCGGACGAACAGCTGCATCACGAGGCTCGTCGATCGTTCAAAAAGTCGCTCCAGTTGAGGTCGATATGAGTCTTGCAGATGTATTCCCTAGGCTGAAATAGTAGCTCGCAAGTTGTGTTGTAGCCGGGCTGACGGGCAGTGTGTTGAGCGCGTGCGACATAGAATGATCGTAGCGCAGTGGGGTCTAGTGTGATTTGGTGGGAGTAGATTCGCTACAGTGGCAGTTGCATTTGTGGCCAGAGCAAACGGGGCAATGACGCAGCTCTGTGCTGCACAAGCGTTTGACGGTGCTGGCATGAGCGCGAACCCTTGTCTCAAGACGGTACGTGTAACAGGCAGACTGAGCACAACGCGTTTATAGCGGAGGGATCCAGCTGGCGATGGGCGTTGTAAAGCTGTTGCGCTCACAATGCATTGGAGCTTGTGGAAACGTGCTGCATGGGAGTAGAGCGCCTTAGTGGATTCCGGTGCTGCGTGGGTTATGCACTCACGGCACAAATGGTGCAGTGGACGGGACGGGGGGAAACGTTCATTCTTCTCTCGTGTCCGCTTCGATTCTGTTTGCGAAAGACGCAATATAGTGATACATAAAAATGGATGTGCTTTAACTCGCGAGAAGTACTCGGTCACGAGAGGTTACGAAAGACGCTCCAAGGTGTGTGCGCGGACTGTGCATTTTAGGCGAGCAGGCGAATTGGGGAATGCGAGTAGAGCGAATACTGCTTGATTTGAATGCGGAGTGGCTGCACCTGCTGGTGCATAGGGCATGCGGAGTAGCAGGATCGAGTTATGGGTGCTCGTTGCTCGGCTCAGCTGACGTACTGGACAACTGCA
>NW_013544055.1:0-2047 GCF_000499545.2 Eimeria tenella
CAGGTGATGCTGCTATTTTGGTAATTGGAGCGGGTATAAATTTACAAATGAGAGAGCCAGCTCCAGATACTATTAATCAAGGCTGGATAAATTTACAAGAAGCGGGCATAGACATTAATCGCAATACACTGGCTTCAACCCTCATTTCTGAATTAAGAGGTGCTTTAGCTGTCTTTGAACTAGAAGGCCTTGAACCATTCATTTCCAGATGGGAAAGATTGGATAATTATTTTAACCGCCCAGTTCGTTTGATTATCGGCAACCGCGAGATATATGGAGTTGACCGTGGAATAGATAGCCAAGGTGCATTGTTATTAGAAAATGACGGCCTGATAACGTCATATATTGGTGGCGAAATTTCTCTGCGTGGTGTATGAAAATGGGGGGTGCCCATTTTCATATATTTATTTTCTTAATCGAACACACTCAACCGCATGGTTAGCGCTTTTAGTCATAATAAGGCTGGCCCTTTCCCTTGTGGGTAGGATGTTTTCTTTTAAATTAAGCCCGTTAATTTCCTTCCATAATTGAGATGCGATGCCGACAGCTTCTTCTTCCGTCAATTTTGCATAATTATGAAAATACGAATTTGGATTTGAGAATGCACCTTGCCTGAATTTTAAAAAGCGATTTATATACCATGGTTGTAGCAATGTTTCAGGGGCATCGACATAGATAGAAAAATCCACAAAGTCAGAAACAAAAACTCTATGTGGATCATGTGGATAGTCCATACCACTTTGTAGGACGTTTAAGCCTTCTAATATTAAAATATCAGGTTGCTCCAACACTTTATTATTATTAGGAACGATGTCGTATGTTAAGTGCGAATACGTTGGGGCGGTGACTTGATGTGTTCCCGATTTTATATCCGAAACAAATTTCACTAGGCTATGCATATCATATGATTGCGGGAAGCCTTTTTTCTTCATCAAATCACGTTCTTTTAGTACCTTATTTGGATGAAGAAATCCATCAGTTGTAATTAGTTCTACACTACGATGTTCTGGCCAGCGGCTCAATAATGCTTGAAGTACACGGGCAGTGGTACTTTTTCCTACTGCGACACTACCTGCAATACCTATTATATAAGGTATCTTTTGGCCATCAGTTCCTAAGAACTGCTCAAGTACAGCCTGACGGCGTAAGTTAGAGTTGATATAAAAATTGAGCAGGCGAGATAACGGTAGATAAATTTCTGCGACCTCGTCTAATGAAAGATCCTCGTTGATCCCTTTGAGCTTAACGATCTCTTCTTCTGTCAGCGTTAACGGGACAGAATCGCGCAAGGCGGCCCATTGGCTGCGGTTAAATTGTAGATATGGCGTGGCCAATGATTGATCTCTATTGCTCATAAGTCGTGTTCTGCCTGCTTAACAGGTAAGAAAAGGGACTCTTAGCCCAGCGAGAAAGCGGGCTATTAGCTTAGCCAACGCAATGATCGCAACACCTTCTCTTGTGTAATAAATTTTTGATAATGGGCAGGTTAACACTTTGCGGATAGAAATAAGAAGAGAAAATCGGTTCTGTGATGGATGCTTCTGCGTTTGTACCGAGAGGGCCCGCTAGCTGGTGATTGCTTTACCTAAACTATTCACTGCAAGGAGGCGCTTATAATAGATGCCGTCGGGTGGTAATGACCATCAGGTGTGCAGGCATAGTTTGGTCATTCTCCAAGATGGCGATATCCCAAGGCACGGTAGAATACCTCTGCTGAGGATCCTGCTTAAGAATCTAAATAGAGTAGCCCCTTCTGTTGGAAAAACGCACTTTTTTCCAACAGAAGCGCCTTTTTCTACAGCATCTATCAGTAGATTGGCCAGCTCTTCACGATAGAGAGGTAAGGTTGCCGCATTGAGTTGAATTGTTTTCATCACGTTTTGCCCGTTCGACATAAATTTGTTTCTAGCACGCAAAATTTATTCCAAGTCTATTTTCTTAGAGAAACGAGCAAAATAGCATCTGTCAGTGCAGAGCCTGCTCTTCTAAAGGGCAAGAAATGTATTTTTGGGCAAGAGGAATGGGGCAGGTTCAATAGTGAAATCTT
>NW_013544056.1:0-29924 GCF_000499545.2 Eimeria tenella
CACTGGAGTAACTTCGATATCCATGCGAAAAGAGGCTACTCACATCCCCTCTTGTTATGTTGATTTTGGTGCTAAAGTTGCGTTTAAAGGCGTGAATAAACTCCTAACAGTTTACGTAGCACCATCAAGGCTTGGAAGAAACCCAATATTTCACTGAAAAGTGCAGCTGCTTGAGCCGACGTCAACACTCCTGCAGAGGAGCAGCCCTGATAAGCGCACACGGGCTTAGCGAGATGATGTGGCCAGGAAATTGAGACACTTTGATTTTCCTCTTTGCAACAACAAAAGCTGGCCTTCATTCTGTGAAATGGATGGTATCCTTTTGCATTTCCATTACGCAGAGGCCGCCGACCATGGTCAGCACTCAAACTACGATGAAGGCCTCCAGGGTGAAACACACGTAACTTCACTTTGGCTGCACCGTGTACTGCTCCATACTCTAAATTTTTCGGGCACTACCTCGCCAACATTGACCGAGGACACCGACCTATCTGAGCCCCTTTGTGTACATTTTTCCTGGTGCATTGCTGATTCCTCCTATCTTTATGTTGAAGCTGGTGGTGTGATATACTGGCCCTTCATATGCCTGGACAATTACTAAAAGCATATCTAGAGATTAAGGTGCACTGCAGACACGAGCACGCTATTGCTAGTGCATACCCTTCACAAGGCAGCGGGACATCCAGAACTATCGACCACAAACCCTACACTCTAAGGCTCCTAGGATCTGCCACTGGCAACGGCAGCTGCTGCTGGGTCTCTTTCTAGTATAGAACCTCCAACTTTCAATGTTCCCGGAATTCCCACCTTTCCATTGTATCCCGCAACCTACACTTTGACACTGATGAGCGGCCATAAGGGCACCTCAAATTTTTAAAGAGTACGAAAGTTTTCTGGAGGCGTTATACCTTTAGGGGCAGGATCTTTTCGCAGAATGCTGCATTCCTCTTGTGACGCAGTGCCCCCTTGTGACGGAAACTGTCTACGTTGGGCACAGTCAGACCTCTTAATAATCACCTTGGGTACAGTAGGGAAGTGTAACTGATGTCCGCCACGTGCTCTTAGGAGTAGCATCATGAAGCTCTTTCACAGTGATAGTAAACTGGTCGCACATCACCTGTGGCTGTTTTGTACATGACCTGTTCCAGGCTCAGTAGCTGGCGTCACGTGGTTGCCTCACAGGAAGTTCTCATCAAAACTAAGCGGCCCTGCCCCATTTTTTCACATACTTTTACAGCATATTGTGCTGCACGACTGAAGAGAGCATGTATCCCGGAACTTGGTTTAGTTCAGGGGCTTGCATGCGAATGAACCGGCAGTCACACTGGGTGACTGGAGGGGAGCGGCCACTGCCTAGTAAGGTGACCACGCCGCCACAGTATAACAAGGCCTTGTGTCGCTCATCACAAGCATGCTATCTCATGATCAGCCACAGCTCGACTAAATGGGCACTGGCGCAGCGTAGGTTGTCGAGCTCCGGATATCCCGGTGTACTGTACCCACTCTGCAAAGGATTTTGTGCCGGGTGGAAGGTTGGCTTATCTTGCTGCATGCCGTGGCACTCCCATGCACGTAAGGTGATGTTGAAAGGGTGTTAACACTTTACAAACACACTCACGAAGTTAAGGCTTGCTTGGCCACTACACTGCATTACAGACACGACTGACGCTGCGCTGGTCCTGGTCGCTAGGTCTTCTGCTAGCCTTCAGCACGAAAAAAAAACCGAGGATTCCGCATTATACACTGAGCTCCATCCTGCTAGGGAAGACTAGGCCGGGCAAGACCGAAAATGTCCCTAAATGGTTGTTCTTTTACTGCAGGCAGCTCACTGTGTAGATTTTTGCCTGCATAATTATGAAACCCACGGCATCCACAACTCTAAAATAGTATATTAAATATTAAAAGTGCTGTTTGCGTGGCTCAATTGAGAGTTCTGGAGGAAGACACATTTATTTAAGCTCTGGTGGCAGGAAGGGCCCCTTCCCGGCAATCGCAAGGTGAAAGCTCCCAGAGATAGATTGCTGCATGCCCTTTAGAAGCTTCATTTTGTCGTCAGTACTATGGCAATTATTTTTTCTATAGGTGTTTTGATCTTCTATGCGTCAAGGCAGAGCCCGATACTTCTCAGTGCGCCTCCAGTCCCGCGGAGCCCCGCCCAAGCCCGCTCTTTGTTTCCAGGGTAGCTGACGGTAATTAGCTTTGCGGTTAGTTTATATAGACATAGTATATTTATTATCTGTCCTAGTTTTCAGCTGTACCCGCTGGGTAGCAGCGGAAGCGGATTCAACTGGCTTGAAATCAGGGTCGCTACGTGTTTCTTGAACCACCCACCGCAACTGCAAGCACTTCCTTCCCCATCGGCTTTACAGGGCCCCCAATGGGGCTCTGATCCTTCCATTCTTTTTCAGAGGCCATCAAAATGACGGCTGAAGGCGCAGACGGTGCGCTGAGGGGCCCGCGGCCACCTCTAGGGGAGGCCCAAGAAGATAGCAGTATGGCAGCCAAAGTGCTGCTCAGGCAGGCAAGCAGCTTATCCTATTTAGGAGATCCCCAGCATGATATGAAGCGACTGAAGGGGCCCATGTAAAGGCAGTTGGGAATCCTGTCACTGGATGTTTCGTGTTTCGTCGGCAGTGGTTCTGTTAACATCCGCACAAACCGAGAAATCCCCAGCAGGCGGCGCTTCTTTTGTGATACTTTCTAAGATATGCATATATTTCACTAAAGGTGAAGGTCATGATGCGTGGCTCCAAGTTTTCGCTCCTGTTTCCCGAATTTGCCGTGTCTGCTGTTGATTTCAGACAGAATACACGGTGGAACTTGCGTGGCGGTCCGATCCTCGCAGCTCACAGCACTTGATGCGTATTTCTGTCTCCCCAGAAGCCACACAAGGGGCTCCAGCGCAGAGGTGGGAAGGAGAGTACACAGAGGCCTTCCTGCAGCGCCTCACAGCCCGTACGGGGTCGCCCATTTCTCCCCAAGCTCTCTGGGAGCTGCTACGGGGAGCCGTGCATGCAGCAGCGGAAGATGCAAACTCAGCAGTAGCAGGAACAAGACATGTGTCGGATCATGCAGCAGCAGCAGGAGCTTATCTCAATCTATGGAGGTTAGCAGTTCCCATCACATGCAGCTGGAGAAACAAGCTTTCCATTCTGAGAAGGCGTTTCAGACCAGTATAAGGGTAGCCGATCTTCCTGCCTTCTTTTTATTTGAAAGCCACTTGTTGCAGCTGCCCGAGTCCTGCTGCTGGCATTCCTACGCCGCTGCACCTTTGGTTTTCGTTGTTGCTGCTGGTGATCGCTTGGCCCCTGCATGTGTCGCCTGCTGCAGTGCAGCAGACCTCGAGGCCCTCAAGCGCAGAGCCGAAGGGCAGGAACCCCTCGAAGAGCCTCACAAGGTGGGCCCAGCAGACCCCAAGTTGTTCTTCATAGTGACGCGCGCTGTCGAGGGCAAGAAGGTGCACTATCCTCTCGCACTCACTAACAAAGCAGCAGCATCACCCCCTCCAGCCCCAGCAGCTGCAGCAGCAGCTCCTCCTACTGCCTCGCCGGCGCACATTCCTGACACTTCCAGAAGCTACACCCGACATGCTGCCTCCATAGGAGCCTCGCAGCAGCAGCAGCAGCAGCAGCAGCAGCCAACACCCCGTTCCCCCCTTTCCATAGGCATCCCATGCCGTAGCTATGGGGCGGCGCTGCAGCAACGGGGGGATACAAAGCGGCAGTTGAATCAGCAGCAGCAGCAGCACGTGCTGGCAGCCTCAGCAGCTGCAGCGAGCGACAAGCCCCTGGGGACCCCTGCAATGGGCTCCCCGATAGCTGTAGGGAGGATCCGTCAGCAGCAGCAGCAGCAGTTCCCCTGCGAGGACCAACCAAGTCCTGTGCAACCTCACTACATTAAGGGTCAGGCTGCAGCAGCAAGCGAAGCTGCTGCAGCATTGACAGCAGGAGCAACAGCTGCAGCACCAGCAGCAGCACGCGGCCTCCCTGTGGAAGCTGAAGATGCAGCAACAGAGCTGGCCTGCCTCAGGGCCCTCGTCGCAGAACAGCAGGCAGCCCTGGCGGAGGCGAGAAGGCAAAACGTACGCTGGCAGAAGCAGGCAGTGCCTCTTTGCATGTTTGCCAGTAGTATTCAATGGCATCTTTTAGTTGCCTTACAAGCAATTGGGCGCCAGAAGCAGTTTGTGAGTGTTGCAGCACCAGGTACTGCTTCTGCTGTTGCTGCTGCTGTTGCTGCATGCGAACAGGAGCTGCAGGCGCCTTCCTTTCGAGACGCCTACGCAGACTCCCAAGGGCTCACAGCGCAGCTGCACAGAGTGGAGGTGAGGCCTGGGGTCACTCCTGTTTCCCTTTTGGGGCTGTTTCCTTCATAACAAAATCCAGCAAGAGCTGCTCGAGTTCAGATAGAAACGGGCCCCGCGTTCATAGCAAAGACTGCTGCTGCTTCTTGTTGCTGCGCACCCATTGACGGCTGGCAGGGCTCTTGGGATGACTTTGGAGCTGCCAGAGGCCCCAGGAATAGAAATAAGGCCCTCACTTTTGTCGAAAAGGACCTTGTGCTTGTGTTGCTTCAGAGTGAGCTATTCATGGCGAGACAGAGGCTGCAGGCAGAGAGGCAACTGCGGGCGAAGGAGATGCACAGATTTAGAACTGAAATCGATAAGATGAGGAGGGTGGAAACTGCACTCAAGTTGAGAGTAAGCGCTTTCTGGCTCGCAGCCAAGGCGCGCACACAGACACCCACGCATACGCCCACATACATGAAATTTATTTATACACTAAACGTGCATATGTTTTCATGAACTTGCCTGCAAGCCTGCGTCCTTGTTCGCATGCGCGCACGCTTGCATGCATGGATAACTGTTCGCTGCGGGGCATTTCACAATTCTGCTCCTTGCGAAGGTTGCTGGATGGAGCACCTCCGCCAGGCTCTGCTGAGGCTCACTTAGACTGCAGTAGACAGCAGCAGACTGCAGCAAGCACTGTGACTAGGGGTTTATGGTTTACTTTCCTGGTTTGCAGTTGGGGTTTCCCTGTCGTGCAGGTTCGAGAATTAGAGGCTCAACTGCGTTCAAACAGCTGCCGCCTTCGAAGGTAAGAAGTTCCCAGCAGCCGGCATTGGCAAGCCAAAACACAGGGCTACAGGGCTACAGATTTAGTGCTCTGGCTGTTTGCTGTAGGTCGGCGGCTTCCTCTGGTGCTCTCTCTCCCGCTTTGCGTTCTGCGTCTTCTCGCTGTTCCTCCTACGACGCCGTCGCCGCCGAGAGGGGCAGCCGTCTTGCGGGGAAACCACTTAAAGAGCCAATTCGGGGAAGGCCTACGGCCCCTGTGCCGTGTGGAAGAGCAGCGGGGCCACCGCTGTATTCCCAGGCCCCCACTGACAGGCACGGGGGCCTTCAGCGAGCCCCGTCAGCCTCTCCCACGCGCAGCCGGCCCCTGCCTTCGCGCCAGGGGGCCCTTAGAAGGGGACGCTCATACTCTCCGTACCTCGTCTGCCACTCCCCGCGGTAAGAAATTAATACATTAGTGTCATCACTGTGCCTCACTTGGGCTGAGCTCTTAGGATTCCAGAGCCCTTGCCTTCTCCCATATAGCCCGCCATGCGTCGAAGCTCCGCTGCAGAACTCGCGTGAGAACTGTTTGGATATGTAGAGGAAGCTGCTGCTGATAAGGAAAATGCTGCACCCTGTTGTCGAGTGACTGCTGCAGGTCGCGCCTTGGGAGTTTGCCACAGCAAGAGGGCCCCTCTCAGCCTGTAGGGGGGGACCATATTGGCCGATCTGGGTCGGCTTTAGGAGTTTCTGCATCTTTGCTGGCCTCTACAGCCTCGTCTCGGGCACGGCAGCGGTCGATTTCTGTCGGCTCAGCATGCAGCAGCAATCAGAGCAGCTTCTGCAGCAGGCACAGCCCGCGCTTCCCCACGAATTTCGGCTGCGCCGCCAGTGCGCAGCTGATAGCTCGCAGCAACTTTCCAGCCCCCAGGGTCCCTCACACGCACTCAAGGCAGCAGCAGTCACCCAGAAAGCTTCCAACGGACTCGAGGTTCCCCCACACGGTGGCTGCTGGCAGTTATGCGCCTACGAAGCAACACAGTGCCGCTGCTGCTGCGTAAGCTTTACGTTGCTGCTGCTGTGTGTGGCGCGAAGTGCAGCGGCGTTTGCAAAAGCTTACTTCGTGTGTCCTTAGAAGTGACACTGTTTCCTGCAGGTGCTGCCACAGATCGTTGGCAAGGGACACAGCAAAGTGCTCGCTGCATAGTACAACGGGCCCGCCCCCGCCGGCCGAAGGAACTCTTCCAAGGTATGGCAGCAGCTGCCACATGCGAAGCCTTGTTGGGCAAGACACAGCCCGCAGCTTGGTTTCCCCAGGCGCCCCGGGGTCCGTAAGACCAACAGCTGCATGCATGAGACACAGAAGTCCGTTTGCAGCTGAGGCGAAGTGTGACGAAGATGCATTGCTGCCGCCTTTTGGCTCTCAGCATTGCCAACAAATGCCAGACCGCACCCAGCATATTGCACAGCAGCAGCAGCAGCAGCAACAGCAGCAGCCATTCGTCGTGTTATCAGCAGTGGAGTATGAGCGGCTAAAGCGCCAGGGATCAGCCGAGAATCTGAAGGAAAAGTTGGTGAGTCAGGCAAGTGCATGTTTGTCTTCCGCCTCTTCTGCATGCGGAGATAGCCTGCGGCCGCTGGAACGGCCCGAGCCCCCTCCTGTTCCTGGGGATATTGAAAGCAGCACAACTAGCTCCAGAAGAGCCTTCTGTAGCAAGGCAGTAGATAACAGCCTTCGTATAAACCCTGAGGACCCCGGCGGGCCCCTTGAGGAGAATTCCGCGTTGACAGCCGCGAGTTCAAACGACGCGACATCAGCGGAAATGCCGCAAGTGGCCGATGAGCCATCTCTTCCGTCCTTGCTGCGGCTTCCCTTAAGTAAACAAGCGGCCAACACTGGCCTGTTTGCACACCACATGCTTTCTTCTGCTGAAGCTGCTGCTGAAGCAACGGCCACAAGCACGAACCACAAGGGGTCTATTTCGCAGCCTAGCACAAGGCCCACTGTCACTGAAAAGGGAGGCACGCCCGCAACTGTGTCAGCAGGCCGCGCTGTGTTCTCTGAAATTGACGAACGGCTTACAGCGCTGCAGCGCTTTTTACGTTCTACCCGCGAGAGTTTTCGCCTCATGGAGACGAGCACTCTCGGACCCTGATTATCATTTTATAATTAGGCTTGCACTTTCCTGATCGATGTTTACACTGCGTGAACTGGAGTTTCAGTTGTTTCATGACACGCTGTGCAGCTCTAACCCGCTACCCACGTTACCCAAGCCAGGTGCAAGATTGATTCAAGAAGAACAAAATGTAAACTTATTACCAAAGCATTTTATAGTGAGCTGCAAGTGCGGACCCCTTGCCTGCAGTGAAGGATATCAAATTGTAGTTACGGCCGTGAAGCCGCAGCAACGTTTGAACTCCGCGGCAGAGACAAACCGCTCTGCTGCAAGTTCCTTGGGTTCGCTATTGCCTCTGGAGTGTTTTTCGTCAGCGTATTAGTTTCACCTTAGCCTCCGGCTCTGCGAAGCTGGCCAATGAGCCTGCCACGTTATTCGTTGATAACTGCGAGCCTCAGTGAAGGACACGGATACAAGCTATCAAAGTTTCACAGATGCTTCTACAAGCGCCAAGTTCGATTGTTTCCTGACTCTACGAGCCAACAGCTGCCGCTGTGTGGCGATGGTACAAAGTCTACCCGCTTCACTTCAAGCATTTCAAGTGGTATGAGGCGCCTGAATGGCGGTAGGCATGCAAAAAGGCTGCGGATTCTATGTGCCAACATCCATAGCCTGGGAATTATTTATAACAATTCATCGGCAGCGGGCGCACCAACTGAGGGCACCAATTATGCACAACAGGGTCTTAAACACGGCATTTTGTGTCCCACACCAAATCTCGATATCGGGTATAGATGGTGTCCAGTCAAATATAGGTGCCAGGCGCGTTAATCCAACTCCGAAAGGGAGATTCGTTTCTGGAGTGGCTATACAGACTCTAAATGAGCAAAGAAGCTATATAACTTCATGAATACGTAGACAGGTAACACCTCAGGCGGTATCTACATGATCTAAACGTTAGTCGCTAAACTCTAAACACCAACTCCTTGGATGCAAATCTGAGAGAAGCGACGAAAAGAGGTGCGCGGTTAGACTTTTGTCCACAGCACACCGGGTCATTACTTGTAATCCGAATAGGCGGTAAAGACTCCAGAAGCTTATGGCTCCAAGGGTGGCTAGACTGTGCGAGCTCTGGGACTTGGTCAAATTTTTTTTGCTGGTAGCCACCTTGTAGCTAGGATGAGCTCTCGAAACGCCGAGAGCTCATGTACTGAGCAGTTTATCACTAATTCGGTGCTTAGCAGTATTTTGGCCACAAACTCAGTTATTCGCCTTCTTCAAATGCTTCCGCTGGTCACCTCAACACTACAGTAGTTCTTTGTGGTCTGGTAGACTCTAGATTAGCAGATTAGCCGGTAGATTGGTCTTCTGCACAAACTGGGATTGTAAAATAGCGCGGAGCGACGCATGGCTCATGCTTCAAGCCAGCAGCTCGCCGTGAAAGCACTTGGGAAACTGACGGAAAGCTAGCCCACGAAGTGGGAAATGTGCTTCAGCAATTAGCAATAGATTTATATGCGCAGCCGGCGAGGCCGCACCGGAGATGTCTACGCAGCAAGCACAAGCCAAACCTCAGTAAACCTCCAAGCAAACCAACGAGGCGCTGGGATTCAGTAGCCGCCTTGGCTGCATAGGAAACGGGACCACCTAGCGGCTCTGAGGTGAAGAGCACACCCGCTTACCACATTAGCGTCTTTTCACAATTGTCCGCTGATGTAAAACAGAAAGCTTGAAGGACCGAGGGTTTAGATAGGGCGCTTCTTGTTCGCCACCAACCTCTGAAACGAAACGTTGGAATAACTGCATAAACCTTTATAGGCTTTGTTGTGATTAGTTTCACCAATTTGGGGCTGAATTTAACACGAAAAGGTCCGCAGCTAGTGGCTGCCTTATGGTCGTTGCCGTCTTGCAGTGGATATATTTCACGGATACCAAAGATACAACCTTCCACCGGCATTGTGCTGATCTGTTTTGCCAATTTAGGGCTAGACTGGACACCACAGAGCTGAAGCGCCCACAGTTCTACAGGGCATTCAATGTCGCATCAGGAAATAAGTTAGTGAAATAACTCGGTAGAATGAACAGGAAAAAATGACACGAGAAATGCAGAGTAATCCCTCGGAATGAGGCATCATTGTAGGAAACTGAGTCCATCGCTCATGCTGGCTGGTACCCACTTATATATGTCGTCGCTCCAACTCTGTTGCTACGATCTATATATACTTTCTACTATAAAGATACAAAAAGCATTAAATACAGCATAGGCGCATAGCGAGCACAAAT
The DNA here is from genome assembly GCF_000499545.2 of Eimeria tenella. NCBI lineage: Eukaryota > Apicomplexa > Conoidasida > Eucoccidiorida > Eimeriidae > Eimeria > Eimeria tenella. Next base: position 9,451 of record NW_013544056.1, read on the forward strand.
AATAAGGGCTTTTGCAGGCGCTGCTTAGGGCTAGATTCAAAAGCTTTTACTAAGGGGTGCAAGAGAAAGGGGCATTGGACACAATTAAACCAGTTTAGCAAACGGTTGCTCCGCGGCATCGTCTGCCACCAGCTTGCGCCAATTCAAAAGTGCCATAAAAGCATTTAATGCAATGTCTGATGAGGCTCTTTGCTTATGCATATATTGCATGAGGACTGCAGGAATTGCTCGGGAGACAGCATCCGATAGAGGTGTATACAGGTGCCTGCGCAGGCTGTCGTAGCTTCTTCCCTGCACACAGGAAGCGGGAGTCTTATTATGTGCATAATCAATTTGGTAGCCGATCTAGCAAAGTCTATATGTAGAGAGCTTCCTTTACAACAATGAAGTATGAAGGCCTTCAAAAGACAGAGCCTGTGGTGGATTTGACTCACATATCGTGCGTACCTCCACTCATAGACTTTGCGGGTGATGAGATCCACATGCTGGGCACAGTATCTGTCCTTTCACACAGATAAACGCCGCTGAATAGCAATATTCTGGAGCCCTTCAGGATGCACAACTGTTAAATGACTGATAGCTGGCGAAAAGGCTATAAACGTGGTGCAAAACGCTGAAATACCTGTCTCTGCAACAAAACGTGAGAGCCGGGACAGCGAAAAACGATAACTGCTTTCCTCCTACTTTTTTCAAGACTGAGCTACAGGTCCAGGGTATCCGACTGATCAGTGCATAGCTGGGCCCCTCTCTGATGCACAAACCATCCCGAAGTAATTTCTGTGCATTAGCGCGCAAGATTATGAACATATAAGACTTGAGATGGCTCGAGACAGCCGTCGTGACTTTCTTTCAAGAGTGAGCGCCCAAGGTGTCCCTCCGCAGGGGTTTACATAGTCTTTCGGGGCATATCTCCAAACAACTCCCCCTCAAAAATGTTTCCTACCCAACACTGGCTCAGAAAAAAGACCAAATGTTGGATTCGTGAGGCTTTCTCTGTTTCGTTTTCGTATCGCCTGGATTTTTCAGAGTCAGGCCGCGCCCACGAAAACTGGAGCGCCCCGCCCACCCCCGTTCTAGACACCTAGCGTAGTCTCCTCTGGCTGTAATAGTGTGTTCTAAACATTTTCAGGTCTGGGTAAATTAGTTTTAAAGGCTAGGAGTTGGGGCAAACTCGCGCGAGCAACAGAGGCGTGAGGGGGGAGGCCGGGCGAGCCGTGCAGGGATCCGCGCAAGCGACTAAAGCCTAGATGGTTTCAAAGGCCGTAATTTCTCATTTTTTGCAAAGTGTAGCAAATATAGGTGGAAGAGATCGGTGAATGGCGGTGGCGGCGACGGGCGTAGAAGGCCTGCGGCCTTTCGTGCCGTGCTGGGAATCCGCGGGGCGATTCCAGTTTGACGGGAGCAAAAAATAGAGGAAAGGCGGGCGAATAAGTTAAAGAATATAATAGTGAAATGAAAAGGAAGTAATGGGGGAGCGTTTTGGGGAAGAAGGGGGCACGGGGCTCGCGCTGGGTACTACAGAACGCTAATTCCCCACATGAAAGGTGCGGCCCACAAGCAAGACGCACATAAGTTGGGAGGGCTCGTTGGGGAGAACAGTTGTGAGCTGTTGCTACATTTGGCGGTTTCGTTGCTGCGGCAAATTTGTTTTGCGAAGACGAACTTGTGCTTTTAAATCCCTTTCTCCCGTGCGGCTCAGTGGACACGATGAGGCTCGTGCTGGGCGTGGTTGCCCTCTTAGCCACTCTGCAGTGCTGCTGTTCGGGCGCAGATGCAGAAGGCAGCACACTCGTGGACGCCGCAATTAAAAAAGCAGTTCAGGAGTCTGTGGGAGTTCCCGTGAGTGAGTTCTGGAAGGACTTTTACGGGGCGGTCGTGCGTCAGAAGGGCGCGCGGGCTGCGAGGCGGCTGCGCTACCTGGTGAGGCGGGCGTTGCGTGAGGCTCCCAGCGCAACTTAGCGAATTAAATTAATTTTAAAATGCAAATTTAACCCAATTTCCCCCTTTTTTTTGCGCTGCGTGCCCTCCGCAGCTCGCCAGGCTCCTCGGCCGCGACGACGCGCTCGCGCTCGCCCGCTTCCTCATGGACAAACTCAAGGAAGAGGTCTTCCAGAACCGCGTCAACAAAGAAACTTGGGACGAACTCACCATGGAGCTCTACAGTGCCATTCGGGAGTGGTGGCGGGCCACTCCCGAGCACCCGCGGGACGCTGCGGACTTGGGCGCGTGGCAGGCCCTCGTGAACTTGCAAAAAAACAGCCTCGGGCCTTCTCTGCGCGGCAGCTCGCGCCTCAACACTATCAACGAGCTTCTCCTCGAGCCGGATCTCGAGACGCTGCGGGGGTGGGTCAGCGAGTGGCGGGGGGCCGCGGCCGCGGCCCCGGAGGAGAAGCCCGCCGAGCCCGCAGCAGCAGCAGCAGCAGCGGCGGCGGCCCCGGAGAAGCCCAAGGAGGAGTAGGCAGCAGCAGCAGCACACAGGCCCGCTTGTTAATTTGAGGCAAAGCACTGCGCCAGCTGGCCGGCGCAGCTGCGCAGCGGCCGCGCGCCGGGCCCGCCCGGACTTTTCCGCTGCGCAGCTTTGGCTGTATCTGCCGACGCGGCAGCTGCTGCTGCTGCTGCTGCTGCTGCTGCTGAGGGCGCGGGAGCCCCCCTTGTTGCTTTCTGGTCTCAGTTTTTTGCTGGCCTCCGGCCCAGCTCTTCGCCCCTGGCGGCTCCCATGTGCCACTCAGCAGCACTTGCTGCCCGCGCTTTGCCCAGCACTTCCCAAACACTTCAACTCCGCGCCGTGGCAACAATATCTACATTTGAAGCGGCCCTCAAGTTCAAGGCCTGCGCGAAAGGGCTTATTGCCTCACTGCCACACAAACAGCAGTAGCCCCAGCACACTGCGTAGTTCAGGGGCCACAGTAGGGCCCAGCAGCGGCAGGGGAGGCGGGGCTGCTGCTGCAGCAGCAGCGGGAGCGGACCTGTTGCTGCAGCGGCAGCGGAAACGGAGCTGCTGCTGCAGCGGCAGGGTAGCGGAGACCGCTGCAGCAGCTACCCGCCACTGCCCTCTAATTAGTGCAGCTGATTGCAGAGGATTAGAATACCCCGAAAGAGGGTTTCTCGTGCCGGCACTGCAGCCGGAGCTGCAGCGCCGAAGCAGGTCGCAGTGTTGCGCTGGAGCTGAGCGCCGCGCCCTCTGCGAATTTCGAAAATGTAACTCTGCAGTTTAAAAAAGTTCGCCACACTTTTCGGACTCTGCTTTTTGAGACTCTGAAGTATGCGGAGTTAAGGCTGAGAGCTGTGGGACAATGCGAGCGCTCGGCGGGCCGGGATATGTGCAACTTGCAGCATTTGCACTGGACGTGCTGCGGTGGTGGGAGGCACGCAGTGCTTGAGTTTAATTGAAAACCATATTTTTACCATTAAAAATTGCAGTTAAAAGCACTAAAAGAGGTTTTATAGAGCACATGGGAGGATTCTGCCGCGCTGTCGATACACCGTGGACCACTGCTCTTTGCTGTCTGCACGGAGTCAGTTAGTCACTGGGGGTGTGTGGAACTTCCCATTTCGTTTTTCACCGCTTTTTCCCTTCGTTTTCTACATTTTGTGGCAAAATTAATTAAAACTCTTCTTCTCCCTGCAACGCATGCGTGGAATGAGCTGCCTCCGCGCAGTTCTCTTGACCGTGCTCCGCCTCCTCTGTCTGCAGCCCGCGGCGAAACATCGGGTGTCTTTCTGAAAAGAAAGTGTCACAATTAGAGTTTTAACAATCCAGAGCGAGCGAAGAGTGCCTTGTGCGCTCAGAGAGCCGAAGAAGGAGAAGATGCAGCGGCTGCAGGCAATTTCAAATCAAGTAACCCAAGCATTGACGTGAGTCCGGCGAAAGACTGAAACTTCTTGTCCCGAGTTCCTCTTCTTGCGAATAATTAACACTTTTTTGCCTCCAAATTAGTGCACATTTGTCTTCTTTGCATGCATTAAACCAGCAGCAGCAGCAGCAATTCAATTTCGCGTTTCAGCACTTCCCGTTTGCTGCAGCTCCGGCTCGCCAGACGACGTCGTCATTTGCTGCGCTATTCGAACTCCGCTGACGAAGGCGAAGAGGGGCGGTGAGGCTGCTGAAGGCTCCTTTGCTGTTTGCTGCAGTTGCTGCAGCTGCCGCTGTTGCTGCAGTTGCTGCAGTTGCTGCAGACGCGGGTCAAGCAGCAGCAGCAGAACGCTCGCGCCCTGGGCCAAAGACCTTTTTTTTAATAGTTAAGCGCAACTAAGGGGGAAGCAGGGCACATTCTTGGCAGCTTTTTGAATTTTGCAAATTTGCAACTTTTTGAATTTTGCATCTTAGGACTTAAAGATGAATTCCCCGAAAGCCTTTTGAAGGTGCTTTTCGAGGCGCTGCTGAGGCGCACCCAAATTGACCCAAAACTCATCGAAGATGTTTGCATTGGTGAGAAAAGATTTTTGAATTTCAGCAGCAGCAGCAGCAACAGCAGCAGCAGCAGGGCGAGTGCATGCGGCTTCGCTGCGTTCTTCAGCGGCTTTTTGAGTTTAGCAGCAAATAGCACTTTGCTGCGAGTTTCGGGTGTATGTACAGCAGCAGCCTGTTAGCCCCCAGGGCTGCAGCCAGGCGGCGCACTTGGGAAGCCATTTCATTTTCTTTTTTCTTTTTTCTTTTTTCTTTTTTTTTCTTTTTTTTCTTTTCAGGAAATGTTCTGCAGCCAGGAGCTGGGGCTCTGGGGGCTCGCATTGCAGCTTTTCTGGGCGGGCTGCCGCAGAGCACTTCAGTGCAGACAGTCAACAGGCAGTGCAGCAGCGGGCTGCAAGCAGCAGCAGCAATTGCAGGTAACAGCAGCAGCAGCAGCAGCAGCTTAATTGCAGACTAATGCAGCAAATGAGAATCCACGGGGTCCTCCCTGCTGGCCGCTGGGAACCGGGCGTACAGCCACTGCAGCAGCAGCAAAGCCGCAGTTGAGATATTTTCTTTTGCTGCTCAAATGCAGAAAGTCCAGCACCTGCTGCTGCTGCTGCTGAGCACTGCAGCGCAGCGCACTTGTGTCTCTTAGCTGCTCCCCCCCCCCCCAAAAAAAAAAAGAAAAGTTTATTTGTTTTTGCTGCACTTCGCAGGCTCCATTGCATGCGGGAACATCGACATTGGCCTCGCTGGCGGCGTGGAGTCGATGACGCACTTCGAAATGACTTCGGTGTTCAATCCGGAGAAAGTTTCGGAAGAAGTTTTTGCGCACGAGAAGGCCCGCAACTGCTTGCTGCCGATGGGGACGACTTCCGACGTGAGTGCTGCTGGACGTCTCCCTTTCAAAGCCCTGCGACGCAAACTGGGACCTGCTGCTGCTGCTGCTGCTGCTGCTGCTGCTGGTGCTTTGCAGACTCTCGCGCGGCGCTTCGGGATCACAAGAGAAGAACAAGACGCAATTGCTGTTGAGTCCCATTCGAAAGCTTTGGCTGCGCAAAGTTCGGGTCGTTTCGACGAAGAAATTGTGCCGGTGACAATCAAGGTGAAACGCCGCGGTCTTCAGGTGTACATACACCGCAGACCGGAGCGAGCCGCGCGCGTCAGCAGCTTCCGCCAACCACAATTACCAAGTCCGCAGGAAGTGCCGACACAGTTTTAAAGCGCTGGAAACGCATTTTTTGCGCTGCAGAGAAAAGATGCAAGTGGAAACGAAGTTACTGTCACTGTCGACAAAGATGACGGCGTCCGAGCCGGCACGACTCTCGCGGCGCTGCAGCGGCTGCAGCCCGCCTTCGACAAGAGCGGAACCACCACAGCTGGCAAGTCTCTTCAGCGCAGCCAGTTTGCAAAATAGAAAACTAGAGAAGTGGCGCTTGGGATCGCTGCAGTTTTCTTTCGAAAGTTTCCGTTCTGAGGCCTGCGAGCGAGCGCGCGCGCGCCCGGGCGCGGGGTGTACGTACAGGTAACAGCAGCCAAGTCACCGACGGCGCTGCCCTTCTTCTCATGGCCCGCAGATCTGCTGCCATTCGTTTTAATCTTCCCATTTTGGCGCGCTTCGTCTCTTTTGCTGTCGCCGGCGTGGACCCCGAAGTCATGGGTGTCGGGCCCGCCGTGGCCATCCCCCAGGCGCTCAGTGGGCGCCGCTTGCTGCTGCGCTGTAGCCCTCCATAATGGCTGCTGCTGTTGCTGCTGCTGCTGCTGTTGCAGCTGCTGCTGTTGCTGCTGCTGTTGCTGCTGCTGCTGCTCTCTGCACTCTCGGTTTACTTCCGCATCTTGCTGCTCCCCTGTGCTCCTCGTTCGAAGCAGCAGCAGGCTGTGGCCCCCGGTGTTTGCTGCTGCTCTTTCTGCTGCAGAGAAAGCGGGAATTAGCATGGAAGATGTGTCAGTCTTCGAGTTGAATGAAGCTTTTGCTTCCCAAGTGGCATACTGCATTAAAAAGCTAAACATCCCCCGCGACAAACTAAACCCCAATGGTCCGCCCACGCCGACCCCTCCTGCTGCTGCTGCTGCTGCTGCTGCTGCTGCTGCTGCAGCAAATGGGGGAGCTGTGTGCCTTTGCTGCTGCAGGAGGCGCCATTGCCTTGGGCCACCCCCTGGGCTGCACCGGGGCGCGGCAGATTGCAACTTTGCTGCCGGAGCTGCGGCGCAGAAAGGCCCGCTTTGGAGTTGTGTCGATGTGCATTGGGACTGGGATGGGTGCAGCAGCAGTGTTGGAGAACTGCATGCATGCATGCGACTGAGTTGGGGCTTTTTGCAAGTTTGCTGCGTTGCAAAAGACCATTTAACGCAATTTGCGGCACTTCAATGAAAACAGCGGAAGCTGCAGAGTATAATTCAAAAAATAAACTCGGAAAAATAAATTCAAGTTCAGCAAAAGTGCAGAAAAGTGAAAAGATGCATTTTTTGCTTTTTTGAACTTCAGTTTCTCCGCTCAAATGTTGTTTGTCTGTACACCCCAAACCAGAAAAGAAGCCTGTTTGGAGTATTCTTGAAAACGCTAAATAGGGTTTAGGGTTTAGGGTCTGGGGATTATCGCTGGGCGATAATCCCCAGACCGCGAAAAGACCCGCGCGCCGTTCTTTCTGCAAAGCTCTGGGGGTATCCGCGGCTAAAGAGCCCCCCTGTGAGATCTGCAAGTGTTATAATATATTTAAAACATTATATTAATTATAATAATAACAGTTGAACTCGCAGAATCCTGAAAAGCTTGTGAGAGCCAGCTAAGACGCGCCTGCACTGGGCCATTGGCTGGTAAGCCAGGGAAAGGTGCAGCTGCTGCCACTGAGGCTTCGGCTGTGAGGGCAAATGGGCTTTTTTTGATTGAAAACGTCCCAATTAATGTCCACAGCGCACTTTTGTGCTGCTGGGGAAGCCTGGCCAGGCCTCAGACACCACTGGGTGCAGCAGCGCGGGCCAGAAGCAGCAAAAATGCAAAAGTACTTCACAGAGAGATGGTTGCCCCTTAACTATGGAGGGTGCTGCCCACAGCGACGCACGGCAACGGCCAAGAGGCAGCAGCTAAGGGGGAACTTGGGTCCCTGCTGAGCTAAAAAATAGTAATAATAGTATTAATTCCAAATAAAATTAAGGGAGAAACACTGTGGGGGCATTTTTGCAGACTTTCGCCGATTTTCGTGCTGCAGTGACCTGCGGTGGACCCGAGCGTCGCCGCCAGGCTCTCCAAAAGTGGTCACACAGAGTTCGTTTGGGATTACTGAGCAGCATCTTGTGCACCATAGACTTTAGAATTAGTTATAAATTGTAGAAGAAGTATTTTTCTTTTAATTTTAAGAAGATGGTTTCATAACAACAAAGGGGGCGACCCTCCCCCAAGCTCGCGAGCGGTGGCACCCAAAGTCTTCTTTGCAGCAAAATGCAGCAAATTAGTACTGTTATTCATTATGCTGCAGTATTAACAGATTTGCGCAGCCAAACTGGTAGCTCTAGAGTGGCACGCAAGCAAACCTACACAAGCTGCACTGCCCACTACAAGAGAACATGAAAATGGCGTTGGAGGCCACAGAGGCTGGGCTAAATATATTCGTAACTTTGAATATCTATGAATAAAGTTGAAAGATATAATTATGGGACTGAAATGACGGTTTAAGCTTTGCAGCAAAGCCAGTGGCTTTGAGGTGGTACTTGGCACGCGCTCCCGTGCACACTCAGCGACGCTCAGTGGAACTGCTGAGTTTCTTTGGGGGCCCCGAGATCTACTGGCCTTTAATTTAAAATTCTGAGTCATTTAAACGTTTGGCTGAGCCGTTTAAACGTTCAGTTGATGCAAGGGCGCAGCCAGCAGTAGGGATCTTCATAGAAACACAGCTGAACGAAGGGGCTGAACGTATGCACTGCCACACCCGCAACAGGCACCTCAGGTATGCAGCCCTGCGGGCCATAATTCGTTAAAAGAGAAACACAACTCCATATATGCCTTTATTTTTGAATGTTTATCCATCAACTGAAAGAAATGAGTCCGCCCTTCGACTTAATCAAGCAGGCGTGGTGGTCTGGCACCTCCTTGTGGCTCATGCGCAAACGAGGGTAACTCAGTGAAAGATTCGTTGATATTTTATTGCTCTAAATTCTAGATACTTCTTAGTAGAGAGATTGAGATGTTATTTTGGGCTAGGTATTGGGTCGAAAGTGTCATGAGGCACGCGCCCCCTCCGTAGGCTCTCCTCTCACCGAGTAAAAATACCCGTGCGACCCGAGAGTTCACAAAATGGAGGCTTCCTTCTCGATCTTGTTCACATTAATGTCTATGCTTTTTCAATTAATGAAGGGTAGTGTCCCCGTGTTGCGTAGACACGAAGTTCGGGGCTCCCTGTGAGAACTGTTTCTGAACTTAACGGTCACCACCTCTGGAAGCCCATAAAGGGCAAAGAACGACCCATATAACCAAATTAATAGCGGTGCAGTACCACAGGACAAAAGTTTCCACGTGGACTTGTGCTGAGTCACCCTGCAGAAAGGAAGTATCAAAGGACACCAAAACCAATTCAGGGTGCTCACATGCACAGGGCATCTTCAAGGCTTTTACCTATGTTTTATCTTATAGATGAAATAGCGTGTCGTTCGTATGTTGTGGAAGGGAAAAAAATTGGTTGTCAATGATAGGGCTGGCAGGAATAAGCGCTAGTCACAGCCAGTCCCGATATCTGCAGCTGCAGCCTTTTCTCTAGCTTTCACGTGCAGCTTCCTGGCAAGAGATCCTCTATAAATAATACAAAGCCCCATTAACTCCACATATGCATATTTACCATCAGAACGCGCTTCAAATAGCTGCATGCTAGTGGGCAGAAGGGCTGTCAGCTTCTCATGATACATATTCATGAATGCTCTAGGCTAATGATCATTTCAGCTTTATTCAAAGCAGCTGCCCTGCACAGCGCGAGAGGCGAAAAGTCAGAAAAAGTTGATTGTAGCTTCCTGAAGAGCAATCTAATGGGACTTGAATACATTTCAGGTGCCAGTGTTTCAAAAAAGGATCAAGCCATAGGCATTTCCCTCTCGCTCTGCCAGCACTGCGCACAGATATTGAAACAAATAGCTTTCATGGTGCCTTTTAATGGATTTCTATTCACTGCAACTTTCCTCTTGTTTGCCTAATTGCAATTCATAATGGAAAGTACCCTTCCATGTATTCTTGCATGCATCCTTGAGGACCCCACCAAAGGTAGATCTCCAGCCGTTAGGAGCCGAAACATGCAACTTCGTGCAGCAGTCTGAATTGATGCTTCCCCGCACAATTTAAAACTTTTGTTTCTGCAACTTTCTTCAAATGCTGCCGAAGTTTAACACACTCAGGCAAGATAATAGAAGAGTCCTTGAGTGGTGCCCACGCAAAGAACCTGAATGTAGTGATCTATTGAGGCAGTTGAGGACCTTTCAGCAAATGCATATCCTTAAAAGCCAGGGGCAGCTCTCCTGATTTGTAGGCTACATGGCGTTGCTTTTCGAGTTCGGAGTTAGAATATACCTCTCACAACACTTGCGGGACTTTTGCAAAGCTTGCGAATACGTTTTACAACAGCTGCGGGACTTCTGCAATGTTTGCTGCTGCGCAACAGGCTGTGGTGCGCTGGCTCATTTCTTCTCAAGCTTGTTTGCAGAAACAGGAGAATTTGAATTCTCCTTCTTTGAATACATTCAAATACGCATGCAAAAAGGCAATAAACTCATTTAGAATTAAGGCGAATGCAACAGAAATGCTGGAAGTGCCCTTACGTAGACTTTCACGTTCTGTTGCGAACTTCGTCACAGAACTCTGGCAGCTCTTCTGCATGCAACTCGAGACCACATTAAGAGCTTTGTACCGATTTAAAGAGCTCAGAAAAGGCAAAATAAATCTAATGCGGCCTTGAACAAACCTAACATGCATGCACAAAGACAGGCGCAGCAGCGTGCAGAGGAGCTCTTGCGAACATCAGACTTATCCTGCAGGAATGAGGAAGTGTTCATTATTACTAGCTAGTAATAATAAACACTTCAAAAAGTTCATTTCTTTAGAGTGAAACTCAACGGGAATGTTCTGCGCGAGGAGTCTTCTGAACTTGGGGCGAAACTGAAGACAAGGGCTGCTGCACTTGTCCTCAGTTTCTTTACCCACTGCCATCCTGCAGCCACAATTGGCCCTCCAAGCCAAAGGCCATATTGAATTCGCCTCTGTAGTCCACGGCGGCTAGGCTCTTATCTTTCAGAAAAGGCTTTGGCTATTCGCCTTGCCACTTCAGGAAGCTTACCCGTGTGTGCACTCTTGCACGAAAACATGAAAAGGTTTCAGCTCTTATTCATTCTAGACACACTGATGTGCCTCTTTCAGCAGATAAAATGTAGTATAGACATTTGTAGTGTAGTATAGATTTTTGCAGAGCATCTTGTGCGTATGTTACTGCCTAAACTTTACATATGTCACTGCCTAAACTTTTCCGAAGCCCGCTGGAACGCTGCAGTGACTACAGGGAAACCTTCGGCTCCGTTGATGGAGCTCTGCAACAAAACGGATTCGAAAAATCCTAATTGTCAAACAGGTGAAAAGAACATTTATAATAAGGAGGGGAATATCCACTTCTGGGAAAAATACCAGGTAAGCGAGAAACTGTACTGCGCTGGGCATACTTTGACAGGCCCTCATGTGGCGGCCTTTGAGGCGCTGTACCGGTAAATACGCGCAATTCCATTAAGAATTTCGCTTAAAATTAGACTCAGACTTAGAATCTTCCTACAGATGCACAAAGTTTTCTGCATGCAGTCAAGCGACCAACAAGTTCACGGGACTTCTGTCCCGTGAACTTGTTGGTCGCTTGACCGCGCGCCACGTACCTTGCATGTGCGTTGCGAATTTGTCCGCATTATATCTTTCTATTCACAATGAACAATAATAAACAATGAATAGTAATACTAAAAAAAGATGGTATAAAGATAAGTAGAGACCTGCCGCTCGGAAGCGAGGAAGTCAAGTCGCTTAGCATGCATGTCTGGGGCCCTGAGTTTCGGTGGTGGAACTGGGGGGTTTAAAAACTTGAAAGAATCCTGCTCTCTCCATATATAAAGAGGTATTATTTTGGGTGTTCATTTTGCCTCAAATGCTATTTCACGTACAATACTAAACGGCCTCTCTACCACTTGCATTCCTGCTTGCAGTTCATGTTTCAGTCACAACCTCTGGAGCACGGGTTGCTTCAGTGCAATAGTTTCGCACCTCATTCCCTCGACAATTGCAAAAAACCCTATTTTTTCTATTTTTTAATATACAGAAGCCAAACATTGAACACAACCCACTTGTGGCGCTTTCGGCGACACCGCGGGCGCCGCTCTGGCGCGGATCGGATGTCTGCATTCTGCGCCATTTTCCCGAAGTTCTTTGAAAAGCAGATGCAGATCCTGCAGACTGCGCGGCCAAGTGCCAGAATTTCGTCTGATGAGCTCTGTGGGGGCCCCCGAGCGAGCAGAGCACAGGCGACGCGGCTGAGGAAGGCGGGAAGCTCCTGATCTGGCGGAGAGAAAGATGCAGACTGCGCGCGCAGTGGGCTCTGCATTCAGTTTCCGCTGGATTCGAAGTCGCAGCGGACTTGGCCGTGGCGCCGTGTTGCCTGATATCCCGCAGAGCCGCTTCCGCGGGCAAACATGGCAGCAAGAACGGCAGCCGCGCGCCTCCTCTCTTCTGCACAGGCTGAGACATGCCGGTTTTTCTCCCACGAGATCATTTTCCGTGAATAAAAGAGAATTAGGAAGAGTGCAGCAGCCGCCAGAAAGCTCAGCAGCAACGCAACTGCAGCAGCAGCACACGGGGGCGTTCTTCTCAGCGAGCCGAAGTGGCCCTTCGGTGTTCAGCAGCAGCGTCTCGAGACGGCTGCAGGGCTCTTTAGGAATTGGAAATGATGCTGCTGGGTACACCGGGGCCTGGAGGTGCTTCCCGCGTGCTGCAGCGGCAAGCCAGTTCTCGCCTGCGCAGTTCTACTCGACGGGCTCTTCAGTTCCCGACTTCTACTCCATTCTCGGCGTGAAAAGAAATGCCACTCAAGACGAACTCAAGAAAGCATACCGGCAGACGGCGCTCCGGTGGCATCCAGACAGGTAACGCGCAGCCACCGGGTGTGCAGCGCTGTGCAGCTGAGTTGTGCTGTTGCTGCTGCTGCTGCTGCAGTTGTTGAATTCGTGCGATCTCGGACTTTGCAGGAACCCGAACAACAGGGAAGAAGCTGGAAAGCGGTTTCGAGATGCGAGCGAGGCTTACGAAACTTTGTCGGATCCGGCGAAGAGGGCGCAGTATGATGCATCGCTGGAGGGCGCGTCGTTTCGCCGATCTGGCGTCGATCCTGAATACAGCGGGCCCTTTGCTTCGAACGCGCGGGCCAACAGAGGCAAGCCGCCATATATTATCTTTTAATTTCACTTTTGAGGCGCTTTCGCGCGTTTTTTGCGCGAAAAGGCCCCTGTTCAAGTTGCAGAGTCCGCGGGCGGCGCGGCGTGCGATTTCGTGCAGGAAGCGCGTCCTTCGGCAACCTGACGGCCGAGGAAGCTGAACTTTTGTTTCGCAAAGTCTTCGGAGGCATTTCTTTGGAACAAATTCTGCAGCAGGCGCTGAACCAGAAAGCAGCTTTCCGCTGGGGAAACGGACTGCCGTACCAGCGGCACGACGTGTTCGAGCACCGGATGGGCGCGCGCCCCTCGACGAGTTTGCTGGACGATCACGAAATTTACGAACTTTTGCGGGGATTTTCGGGCAAGTTTGCGAAATAAAAGGGTATTTCGGACGGAAATGCCTTTCTTTTATTGCAGTGCAGTCTACGGGCCTTGCTTGCAGCTCTCCCCCAGTCGGAAGCCCCGCGCTGCATGCGCTGTCCTCAGGAAGAGAACCCGAAGCCGCCACGCAAGTCAGCTACTTCACACGCAACGGGCGAGTTGTCGAGAGGCGCACAACTACGAGGCGCTTCCCAGGAGGCGGCATTCAAACTGAGACTACGGAGCGGGACTTGGGGCCCGACGCGAGTGCGTGTTGGCTGTGTTGAACACTTAGTGCCAGCGTTGCCCCTGCGGGCTTGACAGTGCAAACTAAGGGTTTTGAAGAGCAGCGTTTTGCTCTGCGCTGTTCGTCTCAGGCGCAGGCGCTGACACTCCGAGGTCCGCGAGGGGCCCGCAAAGGCCGAGGCAGCCCAACGGCTCTTTCGACGAGTGGATGCACACGGGCTCTCAGAACAGGCCGTTCGACAGAAGAGAAACTCAACTCGCGAGTCCGCTTCAGCAGGTGCTCTTAGTTGCTCGGGAATACGCAAAGCTCACTTGGAAGCTTATAAAGCTTTCTGCACTACGCGCTATCGCGCGGGCAGTTGTCCGGTTCGTTACAAATATACTGACGCGCCGCCGCTAGTATCTACTGACGTGAACACTCGCACGAGGCGACGATACCGCTTTCTTAGAGAATACTTCCGTCGGGAGCAATTTGGTGGAAAGGGCGCGTTATTCAAGACGTGTTGATACAGCTTGGCAAATTGCAAAGAGCTGCGGAATGAGGGGGCTGCATGCTGTGGCTCCTTAGTTCCCCAGCTCAACTGCTGAATTTTAGGCACTATGAACCTGCGGTGCTCAACTGAATTGTTTTTGATACGAAAAAGTGTCCCCAAAATAGCTTGGAGGCTTGAAAGGCGTCGGAGGCGGGTGAGCCGCTGCCTAGTTTGGGGCGCTGAAGTTGCACAGGCCGCTCCGGTGTACGTACACCGCAGGCGGTTCGAGGCGGCGCAGATCTGTCACTTTCGTCTTTTCTGCTTCTTGTGGCCTCGAATCTTTTTCGCAGAATAGCGTTGATTTTTTGAAGTGTTTGTTTTGCGTTTTTGCAACTGGTTCGGAATGGCAAAATAGCTGTTGGCCTTGAAATAGAACTCCTGAATTTTTCAGCTTTCACCGAAACAGCCGCACACAATGCTCCGCAACATCCTCGCGCAGAAGAGGCACGGCAGTTTGCTGCCGCGCTCGAAAGTGGTGGAACAGAAGCGCAGGAAAGCGCAAGAGAGGACAATTGTTTCCAGGTTGAACGTAGTGAGACTTGACTTGAATTTGAAATTCAACTGAGTTCACGCGAAGTGCTGCGCAAAGGTCAAAACTATTGACCTTTTCGAAGAGCCTCTGCCTGCAGCGGCGCTCCTGGGGGTCAAGTAAGTTGCCTGCGTCCCGGGGCTGCCTGCAGCGCCGAAGAGAACTTCGCAGAAAAATCAAAGAGATCATCTTCGCCGCGAGATGTGTGGTCATTGTGTAAGAAGAAAAGACTTGTTTTCTGCGCATGCAACGAAATCGCATTCAACTCCGGCAGAACTGAAGGCGGCGTCTGCAGAGCCTACGACACGGTGCTTTCTTTTCGGACTCCGCCGAAATTCCGAAACAGCACATCTCCCTCTGCAGCAAACCACGCAGTTCCTCGCGGACCTAAACCCAGCAGCCCCATGGAAAAGTAAGAAAGTTCAAGAATGTTTTTTCAAACTTTCACTAATTTTCGACGCAGAGGTTACCACTGCGATATACCACTCAAGCAACGACACCGTCGCCGTTGTCTTCGAGCCAAACCCCGGCGGCCTCCAATGCCAAATTTTTATCGGCTCTGTAAGTTGACAAGCAGCAGCTGCCGAGAGATTTCAGAAGTTCAAAACCCTCAGGCGTTGGAAAAAGGGGAACTGAGGGCCCCCGCCATGTCCTCCGACTTCGGTAAAGAAGGCGTTTTCCGAACACCATTAGTCTTTGACGATCTAGTGCTTAATCAGCGAATGTGGTTCTGTCTCACCCTGCCTTTTTTGAATTTGACGGTAATTCTTTCTCAATCTCTTCAAGAACACCCTGGGGGACTTTTCTTGTTTTTGCAAAAAGAGGCGAACGGAGTTATTCTGGCGGCGCAGCAGGGCGACGTCCAGTCGTTTCAGTTTTGGGTATTTCTGCATTGGAATTCAAAATTGCAAAAGTGCTGCTGTTATCGACATCGACGCAACAAATAGAATCATACAAAATTCAAACTTGTCTTTGCTGTGCACGGAGAGGAGTTCGAAGGCAAGTGGCACCTCCCTCTCGGTGCTTGAGAAGCATTTCTAAGTTTTGATCAGAAGTTAGGTATTTCAAACGCACAAAGGAGACCGAAATCCCCTCAAAACACGTTATTGGACTAATAAAGGATTTCGCATGGACTTGCTGCGCTGTTCAAACCAACAAATGCAAAGTGCTTTTCCGCGTCGGTGTTCGATGTCGAAGACGGGCGACGCGTGGTAATGAGCCCCTGGCCTGCCACACTTGACTTGAAAATGGCACATGATTGTGGCAATTTGTGTTTGACCAGGCGGAAATAGACATTCCGATTGACCAGTACAGACGCGTGGAGTTTTTAGAGTAAGTGGGGCGCGCAGGGCGTGTTCTAGTTTCGCGCTACAGCGGCTCCTTCAGGCTCTTGGTCTCGAAGCTTCTATTCAAGCAGGACCGCGGTAAGCCCCGCTTAGTCCTGCGGCCGAAATGGAGACAGGTTTATTCTGGTCTCGTTCAAAACGCAGCCAGCCTGCGCGTCATAGACCTCCTAGAAGACGGCGCGAGCATTCAAGTTCCGCACACCCGCCACTCCTTTTCACCCGTCGGCTTCGTCTTCTTCGAGGTGCGCATGCGCTCCAGCTTAACAAATGCGGCGGCTGGATTCAAAGGCTGCAGGCTCCCGAGAGGATCATGGGGAAGAAGTACTTGGACCGGGTCTGCGTTCGCAGCTTGCTAGATGCGGGGCAACCCACCACATCTCGACTTCTTCAGAGAGCGCGACGATTCTTTACAATCTCGACGGACGTGGTTCAGTTCTGGATTCTCCAGAGCAACAAACTGGACACGCTGCACAGCATTCGAATAGACGGTGGGTGTGCGCGGCGAAGAAGACTTAGTCTTTCCGCGGAGTTGAACTTGCACTGGCCAGGCCTGCGGGAAGCCGGCTTGTGCCAGCAGTGCACTGAGGCGAACTTGCTGGTGGTGTGTCCTTCGCAGTTCCCGCACAGTGAGTCGCGCGCACTTGTCTTTCCGCAACCCCGTGTGCACTTCGCCGCAGAGAAGAGCGAGGCCTTTGCCCAGGGTAAGCAGCACGGCGCCGCCGCCCGCCCGCGGCCTCGCCACCTCGGCCCGCAGGCAGCGCCGACGTGGCCTTCGTGAGCGCCCTGGAGTTCCACACTGCGAAGCTTCCCGGGGGCTCGCCCAAGAGCCTCCCCGCTGTGGCGGCTGTGGGCGAGCGGCCCGACGCGCCCACCAAGCGGGGCCTCAGGGCCTCGGGGAACTCCCGACTTCTCTTCTTTTCCATGGAAGACGGCGAGTTCGTCGGCAGCGTGCCGTCGCACCTCTGCGGCGAAAACGTCGAAGTCCTGCAGCTTTCTGCGGAGAGCATGGTGGGCCAAATTCGCCGCCGGGCTCGCAGCGTCTCGTGCTTCAAATCGGTCCCTGTGCAACTTCAGGCTGTTGGCTGCGGCGACCACGCAGGTGCGAACTTCCCGCAAAGCTTTGCTGCTGCTGAGAGGCTCAGCGCGGCGCAGGCGTTGTCAGTTTGCTTCAGGCTTCCTGGGCGACGGAGGACGCAGCAGCTTCCTGGGTCGAAGTCTCGGAGGCCGCGGGCGTGCGACTCGAAGTTGGCGACTTCGCAAAGTCCCCGACTCCCCACTGCCCCCAAATTCCCCCTCAAACCCCAGTTGTGAGTCCCGAAGAACTCCATTTCCAACACAAACGCCCCAACTGCTTCCCAGCACTTGCTGAAACCCAAACGCAAGATGCCGCTCGCCCGTCGCGAGTGCGGGCTGGCCGCGGGCGAGGCCCCGGAGGATCTGAAGGAGAACTTCTCCAACTTCGAGGCTTCTTCGCGAGAAGAGGCCTCCGGCGATCTTCGCCGCAGAAGCAAACGCACTTTGCTTTCCGGCTTCGACCCTCCTGCCGACGGCAGGAAGAGGACCACGCGGCTGCTCTGAGGCCCTCCAAGTCCTGGCTGCTTCGGAAACCTCCAGTTTCAAGTCGCCTTTCGAAACTTAACGGATGCAGACTCACGCTGAGGAGTTCTCAGTCAGCTTCACTGTTGCCGCAGCTCCGCACGCAGTGCTGCCAGCGCAGACTGGGTCTGCTGCTCATCCAAACGGGGTTTGCTGGAATCTTCTACTCAACATCATGCACAGCCAGGGTTCGCAACTTTGCAGAAATGCTCCGTGTTCACTTCTTTGTCCCCGTGCTTGTCCTCTGCAACAATAAGACACAACTCGAAACTTTCCTCGACATTCAACATTGTCGCAAACACTCCGTCACCCCCACGCCTAACTAGGCTGCGCCACCGCAGAACATCCCATATTGGTGATTAATTTGGAAACATAAATAACGGAAATAAAACAACTCCGACAAAATAACCGCAGCAAAGCTCTTCAGCCCACCGTTTTCTAGGCTGCTCTCCAAGACGACTCCCGTAGGTCGTTCTTCATCAGTGAAATCTGCACAAGAGACCACCAGGACAAGACCGGAGCACAAAACAAAGATCAGTTCTCACAAAACAAAGACCAGTTCTGAATCCATTTCCTCTGCCTAATTAGTTCGGATAAAACCAAGATCAGCTCTGAATCCTTGTCTTTTGTCTGGCTCCAGCGCTGCGGAAACTGCCGAAAAAGAATTCTCTTTTTCTTTCTGCGCTGAAGACGCACTGGCGGAAATCTGCCCCCCAATGGGGTAAACATGTTGTCGCAAAGTCGTGCTGATCTTCTGCCTGCATTTGAAAGAAGACGCGCCCAGCAGCCGAGCAGCAGGCCAGAGTGAGTTGCTGCTGCGTGGCTGCTGGGGAGAGCAGCAGCAGCAGCAGCAGCAGCAGAAGCAAACCTACACAATGGAGTCGATGTACTTCTCGTCGTTGCGGTTCTCCATGTTTGTCGTCCGGATCTTCAGCTCGTAGTTCGGGCCGTAGTACCCTCGGTAGACGCAGCTCTCCGGGATTTCTGAGTCAGCGGGAGAGCCGCAGCAGACACTCGCACTCACTCGCACACAATCCCACACACGCTGGAGACAGAGCTACGCTAGCTAGCTAGCTAGCTAGCTAGCTGGCTGGCTAGCTGGAGCACTGGCTAGGTCGTTGGTTGGCTAGCTGGCAGACTAGCTAGCTGTCTGGCTGTCAACCTGGCTAGCCAGTTGTAAGGCTGGCTGGCTGTCTGGCAATCGAACTGTCCAGCAGTCCGCTGGCTAGCTGGGTGGCTAGCTGGGTGGCTAGCTGGGAGTGTGGGGGCGTTTCACTGGGGCTGAGTTGGAGGCCGAGGATGCATGCAGTCTCCTTGGCCCAGCACCTGGGGACGTTCCCCAAAGTGTAGCCGCCGCCGCCCAGGAAGATCGCGGGCACTTCCCGCCGGCAGAAGTAACGCACGGCTTCGCTGTGGCCTTTGCACACCCACCCCCAGCAGCAGCAGCAGCAGCAGCTGCAGCAGCAGCAGCGGCTCCAGCAGCAGCAGGGAGGGCAGGGGAGGGAAGGGGTGGCAGAAGCGGAAGAAGGGAAGCAGAAACAGAGATACGAGAGCTGCAGCAGCAGCAAAAGCAGCAGCAGCAGCAACAGCAAACAGACCCTCGAGCGACAAGTTGAAGCAGCCCAGGCGGTCGCCAGCAACAGAATCCGCCCCGCACTGAAACACTACAGCCTCGGGCCGGTACACTTCCATTATTTGGTCCATCACCTGCGCACACCGAACAACTGCTGCTGCTGCTGCTGCTACCGTTTCTGCTGCTGCTCCTGCTGCTACTGTTGCTACTGCTAGTGCTGCTCCTGCTGCGGTTTCTGCTGCTGCTCCTGCTGTGGTTTCTGCTGCTGCTCCTGCTGCTGTGTCTGCTGCTGCTGCTGTTTCCGCCGCTGCTGCTGCTGCTGCTGTTTCTGCTGCTGCTGCTGCTGCTGCTGCTGCTGTTCTGACCCTTTGGAAGAGGGAAGAGTACATTTGGTCGTCGATGCCCTCGTGGAGGGGCACGTTGACGCTGTAGCCCAAACCCTCTTCCAAGCCGATGTCTTCCAACGCCCCAGTGCCCGGAAAGAAGTGCCCGTACTTGTGGAACGAGCAGCACAGCACGCTGCAGCAGCAGCAGCACAGCAGCAGCAGCAGCAGCGGAAGCCCTCACGCCCGGGAGCAGCAGCCGCAGCAGCTGCAGGAGCAGCAGCGGCGGCAGCGGCTCGAGGCAGAAACTGGTTCCAAGCCCCGAACCCGCTGCGGGGTCCCTCTCCCGCAGCAGCAGCAGCAGCTGCTGCCGCTGCTGCTGCCGCACGCAGCAGCAGCCCACCGGGGGGAAGTGTAGAAGGCCTCCTCGACGCCGTCTCCGTGGTGTATGTCCACGTCGACGTAAAGGACTCGGTGTTTAAACCGCAGAAACTCCAGAGCCGCCAACACGCAGTCATTTACGTAACAGAACCCGCTCGCCTCGTGCTTCTTCCCGTGGTGCAGGCCCCCCGCCCTGCAGCAGCAGCAGCAGCAGCAGCAGCAGCAGCAGCAGCGGTAGTGGTGGTGGTAGTGCTGGTAGTGGGTTTGTTTTCGCGGGCGCGGCAGCGCGGTGTCCCTACACCTGAGGCGCCTCCCGGGTGTACGTACACCCCGACACGCCCAGGTGTACGTACACCTGGAGCTCACCAGTTGATGGCGCACTGGAACTCTCCCCTCACAACTCTTCTCGCGCCTTCAATGCTGCCTCCACTGTAGGTTTTGCAATATTCCCAAAGCCCTTCAAACACGGGACAGTCTTCTCCGATGTTGAACCGGCTTATTTGATCCACAAACGCGGGGGCCCCTGCGGGGCCCCCCCCTTGGGGGCCCCCCTGGGGGCCCCCTGGAGGCCCCCCGGGGGCCTCCTGGGCCGGCTCTTTGGCTGCTGCTGCTGCTGCGTTCCCGTTGACAGCAGCAGCAGCAGCAGCAGCAGACCCCTTGGACAGGCAGTGGGCAGCAGCGGTGACGGGGAGGCCCTGGACGGGGGCCGCGTGGTTCGCCCCCGAAGGAAACCCCACCCCAGCTGCTGCTGCTGCTGCTGCTGCTGC
>NW_013544057.1:0-2045 GCF_000499545.2 Eimeria tenella
ATCCCCCTCTTCATAATGCTGCTGCTGCTCTTCAGCACCACCTGCCAGCAACGTGTTATCCACCCCTGCGGGCCGCAGCCGCTGCAGCAGCTCCGCCGCGCTCCGCCTGCAGCAGCAGTAGCAGCAGCAGCAGCGAGCGAAGTAGCGAGGACTCGTCTGCTGCACTTGCTGCACCTTTTGACTTGCTGCTGCTGCTGCTGTTGCTGCCTCCCACCGTCTGCTGCTGCGGCTGTCCATCTTTTGCTGCTGCTGCTGCTGCGCCTCATCTGCCGCTCCTGCTACTGCTTCCCACCCGCTGCTGCTGCTGCTGCTGCTGCTGCAGGCAGAGCAAAGCGGCGCTGCTGCAGCGGCTGCGACCCGCAGGCGTGGATTACACTTTGCTGCCAGCTTGTGCTGAAGAGCTGCAGCAGCATTTTGAAAAGGTCCAGGCCCTTTTTCTGGAACTGCACTCCGCCAACATCGTAAACCCTAAACCCTAAACCCTAAACCCTAACCCCCGAACCCGGGCTGCTGTCGAGCGGCGACGCGAATCACAGGCCTTCACGCAAACCCTAAACCCTCGCCCAAACGCTAAACCCTTATTCAAACCCTAAGCCCTCGCCCATTTCCTAAACCCTCGCCCAAATCCTAAACCGTCGCCGAAATACTAAACCCTCGTCCAAACCCTAAACACCTGCAACCACAGGAAGCCCGTTGCCCATCCGTGCCCGCTAGGGTTTAGGGTTTAGGGTCTAGGGTTTAGGGTTTGCGCGCAGCGCAGCATCACTGAGACGATGCAGCGAGCAGCAGAAAACGCCGTCGGTTTGCTGCGGCAAAATCTGCAGCAGCAGCAAATGGAGTTGCTGAAGCCGCTGCACGAATTCAAGGGTTTGCTGCTGGACTGGCAGCAAGCTGGTAAACCCTAAACCCTAAACCCTAGAGCGGCTTGCGGGGTACTGCAGGCAGCCCCTGGAAGACCCTAAACCCTCGCTGCCCTCGCTGTAAACCCTAATTCGACGCAGCAGACCCAGAACTGCAGCACAAGCCCAAACCCTAAACCCTAACCCTCAGCTGCCAACGTACAGCAGCCGAAACCTAAACCCTAACCTTTATTTGCAAACCCTCAATGTCTCCACACAGAATCCCTTTCGAAGGATCCCTTCAATGCCAAACCCTAAACCCTAAACCCTAATTTCACCCTTTAGGCCTCGCACATCCGGGTCACCCCCGCAGAGCCCTCGAGGGTTTAGGGTTTCGGGTGCCGCGCCCAGGGCCTAGGGTTTAGGGTTTAGGGTTTAGGGTTTAGGGTTTGCGCGCAGCGTGGACGCTGTTTGAAAGCGAAGTGGCTGCGCTGCGAGAGGCTGTAGACCTCCACGCAGAACTTTCTGCAGAAGTGGCGAAGAGGTTAAGTGAAGTCGAGGGTTTAGGGTTGAAAATGTGGAGCAGCAAGTGCAAGGAAACTGCGCAGGTTAGGGTTTAGGGTTTAGGGTTTAGGGTTTAGGGTTTAGGGTTTAGGGTTTAGGGCTGGGGATGTAGGGCTTGGGGCGTGGGAAGGCGTAGGACGGGTGGGGCTAGAGGTTAAGTGAAGTCGAGGGTTTAGGGTTGAAAATGTGGAGCAGCAAGTGCAAGGAAACTGCGCAGGTTAGGGTTTAGGGTTTAGGGTTTAGGGTTTAGGGTTTAGGGTTTAGGGTTTAGGGCTGGGGATGTAGGGCTTGGGGCGTGGGAAGGCGTAGGACGGGTGGGGCTAGAGGTTAAGTGAAGTCGAGGGTTTAGGGTTGAAAATGTGGAGCAGCAAGTGCAAGGAAACTGCGCAGGTTAGGGTTTAGGGTTTAGGGTTTAGGGTTTAGGGTTTAGGGTTTAGGGTTTAGGGCTGGGGATGTAGGGCTTGGGGCGTGGGAAGGCGTAGGACGGGTGGGGCTAGAGGTTAAGTGAAGTCGAGGGTTTAGGGTTGAAAATGTGGAGCAGCAAGTGCAAGGAAACTGCGCAGGTTAGGGTTTAGGGTTTAGGGTTTAGGGTTTAGGGTTTAGGGTTTAGGGTTTAGGGCTGGGGATGTAGGGCTTGGGGCG
>NW_013544058.1:0-2318 GCF_000499545.2 Eimeria tenella
GGTGTCCTTGTTTTTGCTGCTGTTGCTTTTGCTGCTGCTGCTTTAGTTGCGGCTTGCTGCTCCTGTCCGGGCAGCTGCTGACATTCGTGCTGCTGCTGCCACTGCTGCTGCTGCTGCTGCTGCAGTCACTGCAAACGCTGCTGCAGCTGCTGCAGCCCCTGGCATGCAGCAGCAACTGCAGCGGCGGCGCAACTGCGGCAGCAGCTCAACTGCCGCAGCAGCTCAACTGCAGCAGCAGCAGCAGCAGCAGCAGCATTTATGAAATGTGATGTGCGCACAGGGCAGCAGCTTTTTGAAAAAGGAAAAGCAGCAATGAAGGCCAAGGATTTTGCTGCTGCAGCAGATCTTTTCTCGAGGGCCATTCGCGAGCGGTGCTGCTGCAGCTCTTTTATTTTTAATTTCTAAATCCTAAACCCTAAACCCTTGCTTGTTTTACTCTTTATTCTGCGCTGCTGCTGGGCTATATGCTGTTTGGCTTCGTTAGCTTTCTTTGGTTTGCCCTGGCGCGCCCTCCCAAACCCTAAACCCCAAACCCTAAACCCTAAACCCTTGCGGCGTTTGTGTGAGCCAGGCTGAGCTCCACGGGTTGCTCGGAGCTAAACCCTCAAATGGGGGTTTTGTATTTGTGGTTTGGAGATGCTCTTTTGTCTTTGGAAGAAAGCAAAGACGACGTCCTCGCCCAGCTTCCGCAAGGTTAGGATTTAGGGTTTAGGGTTTAGAGATTAGGGTTTAGGGTTTGGGGATTGGAGGGTTTGGGGATTGCGGCGCGACGCTGAGCTGCTGAGGAAACTGTGTGCTGCGCCTCCTGCAGCGAAGACCGCTGCTGCCAGCAGCAGCAGCAGCAGCAGCAGCACAGCAGCAGCAGAAAAGAAAGATGAGGGGGAAGTGTCTGACGATGAATTGGCTTTCCAGATGCTGGAACTGGCCAAGAAGTGTCTTGCCACTCTGCTCAACTACATACCTGCAGCAGCAGCAGCAGCAGCAGAAGCAGCAGCAGCAGAACCAGCAGCAGCAGCAAAACCGGATGCAGAGACACCGGCGACGCCGAAAGCCGAAACGCCCAAAGCAGATGCCGTAGCAGCAGCAACGGATCCGGAAGCAGCAGCAGCAGCAACAACAGGTCCGGCAGCAGCAGCAGCAGCAACAGATGCGGCAGCAGCAGCAGCAGCAACTCTGTCGCGTGAGGAGATCGTTACTGCAGCAACAGACCTTTCTTTTGCCTGCATGCGCCTGGGGGATTTGCAGCTAATGAATAATAGGTTTCAAGACGCAACAGAAGTAAACCCTAAACCCTAAACCCTAAGCGCGCTGGCGAAGACGCAGGCGGCCGCATTAGGTTTGCAAAGCACTCTGTTCCGTAATCGAAACCCCTTTTTAGGGTTGAGGGTTTAGGGTTTAGGGTTTGCGCCGGCCTTCGGGGAGTTGACGCGCGTGCATCGCACCCCAAGGGTTTAGGGTTTAGGGTTTAGGGTTTGCGCAGCACTGAGCAGCCGCGCGGGCGCGTGGGGCCTCTCACGTCCAGGCCCACGGTCTAGGGTTTAGGGTTTAGGGTTTGCGCAGGACTACGGGGAAGCAGTACGGATGCGAGGGGTCTTTCTCGTCGAGTCCTAGGGTTAAGGGTTTAGGGTTTAGGGTTTAGGGTTTAGGGTTTGCGCAGGACTACGGGGAAGCAGTGCGGGTGCGGGGGGCCTTCGCGTTGGGCAGCAGCAACTTGTTGGCCCCGAGTGTCTCCTTGGCCCAGTCCCTTTTCTTTTCCGGAGACATTTCCAAGGCCCTCGAAACATTCAAAGTGAACCTGCTGCTGCTGCTGCTGCTGCTGCTGATGGGTGGTGGTGGTGGCGCTGCTGCTGCTGCTGATGATGATGGGTGGTGGTGCTGCTGCTGCTGCTGGCGATGATGGGTGGCGGTGGTGCTGCTGCTGCTGGGGATGAGCGCTTCGTGCTGCTGCTGCTGCTGCTGTGATGGGCGTTTGATGCTGCTGCTGCTGTTGATGGACGTTTGGTGCTGCTGCTGCTGTGATGGTTGTTTGATGCTGCGGCTGCGGCTCCAATGCTGCAGCCTGCCCTGCTGCTGCTGCTTTAGGCTGTGCTGCTGCTGCAAGCGCTGCTGCTGTCGCTGCAGCTGCGGATGTCACTTTAGCTGCTGCTGCCTCAACCGCTGCTGCTGCTGCTGCTGCTGCTGCTGCAGGAGTGCGAGAGACTAGCAGTGCAAATTCGCGATGGCTATTTGCCTTTGCCTGCGGGGACTTCTTTAAAAGCTGTAACGGAAACAGCAGAAGACCTCGCGCTGCAGATCGCCGAAATCGAGCAGCAGCAGCA